>NC_133335.1:75624772-75646237 GCF_042186555.1 Aquarana catesbeiana | reverse complement strand
CTTATCTTGCGGACGCCTCGGCAGAATTGGTGCATATGTCCGCAAGATCTGCAGCATTATCCAATTCAGCAAGGAGAGCCTTATGGCTTAAGACGTGGCAGGGAGATAGCGCATCTAAGATCAAGCTCTGTGGAATCCCTCTCACAGGGGACTTGTTGTTTGGACCTGGTTTGGAGGCCGTCTTGGATCGGACGGCCGACAAGAAAAAGGCCTTTCCTTTTAAAAGGAAATTTGCAGAGACTAAAAGAAAGTCTCACCCTCGGAGGAAGTTTGACCCCCCCCAAAAAAACTGAACAGCGGAAGAAAGTTTGGGGACAAAAGGGCATGGGGGGGGGCGATTTTTCGCCCTCCTGAACAGCCCAAAAAGACCAAGTGACGAAACCACAGTGGTAGGAAGATTGGGGTACTTCCTCCCACAGTGGGAAATGATCACCTCCAACCAGTTCGTATTGGGGATTATAAGAGGAGGATACCGGTTGGAGTTTGCAAAACCTCCACCACTCAGACTCCTTGTCACCGAGCTGCCAAAATGCGCAGAAAGGTCATCAACTCTTCTTTCCTCTCTACATTAGTTGGAGGAACAGGAGGTGGTAGTACGAGTCCCAAAAGGCGAGACATGCAGAGGCTTCTACTCCCACATCTTTGTGGTCCGCAAACCGTCGGGAAAGTTCAGGCTCATCCTGAACCTGAAGCCTCTGAATGTCTCGGTCACCTACAAGAGGTTCCGAATGGACTCTATCTACTCGGTGAAAGCACTTCTTCCTCCGAACTGCTTCATGGCATCGGTAGACTTGAAGGATGCCTATCTGCACATTTCCATCTCAGAAGGATACCAGAAGTTCCTCAGGCTGGCGGTAAACACCGGAGAAGGGACATTTCACTTACAGTTCAGGGCCCTCCCCTTCAGGCTATCCCCCCCCCCCCCCCCCCCCGCATCTTCACCAAGGTCATGGTGGAGGTCCTGGCTTTTCTGCGACTCAGAGGCATCTCAGTAGTCGCATACTTAGACAATCTGCTCCTGTTTGCCTCCCTGGAACAGTTGTCGCGGGATCTACAGGTAACAAGAGACATCCTGGAAAATCTAGGATTTACTTGGTCCCGTCACAAAAGGTAATTTCCCTCTTTCGTCTTTCAGGACAGCACACTTGAGACCTTGGCTCCTCCCCTCTTAGGAAACACCGCCTCCACCAGACTTTTAAGTCACCCCTTCCCTTTAGCCCGTCAGTTTTGGTGTTTCCTCCAGAAGGGAGACATCGCTAGGAACCTGGGCTATTTCAGCTGGTGAGGCTGAGGCCGGTACGATCCTGGAAGGGAGAGACAGAGGTCTCTCATACACAGCAGCACTGATGGGGAGTCTGGTTACCTGCTGTGGCATTGCGCTCCCTGTCCTTCCTTGGGGAATGTGGAGGCCTGGGAGTTCGTTTCTCCACTGCCTGGGGAAGGCGATACGAAAGTGTCCAGATCCCCCTCACTCGGAGAGTCAGCATGGAGCTCAGCGCTGAGTCGGATGACAGGCGACGGAGGGCACTTCCGTTTGACCTGCAGCTTTTGGTTCTGGCCGCGGGACGGATAAACGAACAGCGCGACGGCTGGTGCGGGCTCCATTAAGGCTGTAGTGTCAGCCAGAGGAGCATCCTGAGGCGGACCACTCCCCTGGCCAGAGGGATGTCGGAGACGGATGGTTCCCGTTCTGTGCCGGGTGAAGCCAACACCAGCCACACTAAGGTAAGTGGAACCCTGGGGTGGTGTTCCCTTACCTTATTCCCACTTAGCTCCACGGGTGAACCCCCCCTCTTAGTGGTCAGAGGGGAGGAGAGGCACGTCTGGGACCCTGGTGGTGGTTGGTCCTGGGGGGTGCACTCCTGGTGTTGGTCACATGGTTTTTATTTTGTAAAGACTGTTGCTGATGCTGGCGCTTGTTTAGTCATTTCAGGACATACCTGCAGAAAAGACCAAGCCCTTACATGTGTCCAAAAGAAAGTGCCCATCATGTAGGAGTACTTTAGGAGAGTCCTGGGGGAAGGTTTTGTGCAGTAAATGCATTGAAGGCTTAGTTAAGGAACACTCTACTCTATTGAACAGAGCTCTGACCTGGCAGCTTCTGTTAAGGAGCTTTCCAGCACTTTTCAATCTTTCAAAGCATTGTTTGAAAATTTTCAGCCTATACAGCCCCCAGCCGGTCCTCTGCCAGCACAGCAAGATGTCGCACCTGGTCCTTCAGGTCCCTCAGTCAGTGAGGAGTTACCGGGGGTTTCCAGAGAGGCTTTAGAGGATGAGTCAGATGGTGCATCCTCACATTCCTAAGGCGAATCAGACGGATAGAAGGTGGACGGCGAGTCCTCCAGAACCTCCCGATATAAACTCTCCTTGGAGGAATTGGAAGAGCTCTTGGGAGCAATCCACACCACCCTAGGTATCCAGGAGGAGAAAAAAAATCTCTGTCTCTACATGACCGAATGTACGTGGGTCTTGGAGAGCAGAAGAAAAAGGTCTTTCCGATGCATGAGGTCCTAGTAGATACCATTAAAAAGGAATGGCGCGACCCAGAAAGCAAACCTTTCTTTTCTAGAGCATTAAAGCGCAGATTCCCTTTTTCAGAGGATGAAGCTGCTGTATGAAACAAGTCACCTAAACTGGATGCAGCCTTCTCTCAGGTATCCAGAAAAACAGACTTGGCGTTTGAAGATATGGGGGTGCTAGCAGACCCCATTGACAAACGGATGGATTCTCTACTTAGAAAGTCCTGGGATTCCTCTCTAGGCAACTTTAAGCCTGCCATGGCCATCACAGTGGTGGCACGTAACATGGAGCACTGGCTAACACATATAAAAGCTCATATTGAAGCTGGGACTGCTAAGGAGACGATTCTCTCCTCCTTCCCAATGCTCTTGAAGGGGGTCGCATACATTGCTGACGCCTCAGCAGAATCGGTCCGCATGTCTGCTAGATCTGTTAGCAGTGGAACCTCCCTGGATTCTGCCAGTCCAGGAGAATCTTCTTTCTCAGGGGCCAATCTGTTGTCCTCAGGTGGAGAGGTGGAATCTCGCAGCTTGGCTACTGAAGAGGAATTGCTGAGGGGCAAGGGGTTCTCGGATTGTTTAGTGAAAACCCTCCTAAGTTGCAGGAAAAGGGAAACGCAAGTTATCTACCTGAAAACATGGAAACATTTCAATAGCTGGTACACAGAAAGTTCCTTCGATGTACGCAGCTCCGTATCGGTATTAGAATTTCTGCAATCAGGGGGCGACAAAGGGTTAGCCCTTAGCACCCTGAAAGGACAGGTATCCGCTTTGAGCGTTTTTCTGGAAAAACAGCTAGCAACAGATCCGTGTATAATCAGGTTTTTTAAAGCCTTAAGCAGACAGAGACCAGTTAGCGTCTCCCCCCCTTCCCAATGTGGGATCTTTCTTTAGTTTTACAGGCCTTCACGGTGGAACCATTTGAGCCGTTATAGACCTGTACGTTAAAATTGATCACCCTCAAAACTGTGTTTTTTGGTGGCGATCACTACGGCAAGGAGAGTGAGTGAGCTTGAAGCCCTCTCTATTAGGGCACTTTTTTTTTTTTTTTTTTTTTCAGGTGTTTCCGGACCGTGTGATTTTTAGAACCGATCCGGCCTTTTTGCCAAAGGTGGCCTCGAGTTTTCATAGAGGCCAAGAAATGATTTTGCCTACCTTCTGTTCGAATCCTGTGAGGGAACAGGAACATATTTTTCATAAATTGGATGTTAGAAGGTGCCTCCTTCAGTACTTGGATAGTACAAAACCATTTAGGAGGTCTGATTCCTTTTTTGTAGTATTTTCAGGGGCCAAGAAAGGATTCAAAGCCTCTAGGCGTACAATAGCCAGATGGTTAAGGTTAGCCATTATTCAGGCTTACGTAGTCAGGGGATTGGAGCCCCCGGAAGGTATTAAGGCACATTCCACCAGGGCAATGGCGACTTCTCAGGCAGAGTGGGCTGGTGCTTCTCCAGAGCAGATCTGTAGGGCTGCAACACGTGGTCCAGGTTTGACACGATTGTGAAGCACTACAGATTGGACCCTAGTGTCAGCAAAAGACCAGTCTTTTGGTCGTAAAGTACTGCAGGCAGTAGTCCCACCTTAAGGTAAGGTGCTCGCTTATGCTCTCTAAGGTGCTGTCCTGAAAGACAGAATGGGGAAAAACTGAGTTACTTACCGGTAACATCATTTTCCAGGAGTCTTTCAGGACAGCACGGGTACCCACCCAAATTATTGGACATTACTGAAGAACTCATCGCATGAGAACGTCAGGTAAGATAAAAGTTATTATGACGTGTTCTTGTGTCTCCCCAGCTGGCCGGAGGTACTCTTGAAGAACTGGGGCTGGCGGGACGGTGAGGCTTAAATCCTGAAATTTAAGGCGGTGTTTCCTGAGATGGGAGGAGCCAAGGTCTCTCTAAGGTGCTGTCCTGAAAGACTCCTGGAAAAGGATGTTACCGGTTTGTAACTCCGTGTTTTTTTTTTTTTTTTGTTTTTTTTGAAGGAAGACCGTTGTTTTTGTATGGCCAGCATATAATGTATGACAGTTCTGTTTGAAAATCTACAAAACAGTCTAACTTTTTTTTTTTTTTTCTTTAAAAAAAGATCTCTGAGTCTGATGATAGTTACCAGATTCAAACTCTAATAGTATATACAGTATATCTCCTCTAATAGTATATACAGTATATCTCTTCTGTCTGTTATTCTCAGAGTGAATTAGAGATTTTGCTCCCTAACCATATAGTTGGTTATTTATTTTTACCACTGCATATAGATATTTAAGAATAAATTTCCTTTTTTTTTTTTTAACCACTTAAAGACGGGCTCACGCCGATATACGTCGGCAGAATGGCACGGCTGGGCAAAGTAACATACCTGTACGTTACTTTGAATTTTCCACCGTGCGTGATGCGCGCCTGCCGCAAGCTCCGTGACCGTGCGACCCGCGGACTCTATATCTGCTGGGTGCCCGCGATCGTGTCACGGAGCTGAAGAACGGGGAGATGCCAGTGTAAACACAGCATCTCCCCGTTCTGCCTAGTGACAGGACACTGATCGTCTGCTCCCTCTCATTGGGAGCAGCGATCAGTGTTGTGTCACTGCTAGCCCATCCCCCAGACAGTTAGAATTACTCCCTAGGACACACTTAACCCCTTCCCTGCCCCCTAATGGTTAACCCCTTCACTGCCAGTGACATTTTACAGTAATCAATGCAATTTCATAGCATTGATCGCTGTATTAATGCCAATGGTCCCAAAATGTGTCCAAATTGTCCGATGTGTCCGCCATAATGTCGCAGTCACGATAAAAATCGATGCCATTATTAGTAAAAAAAAAAATTTATAAAAATGCCATAAAACTATCCCCTATTTTGTAGACTCTATAACTTTTGCGCAAACCAATCAATATACGCTTATTGCGTTTTTTTTTTTTTTTTTTTTTTTTTCAAAATATATGTAGAAGAATACGTATTGGCCTAAACTGAGGAAAAAAATTAGTTTTTTTTATATATTTTTTTGGGGGATATTTATTATAGCAAAAAGTAAAAAATATTGCTTTTTTTTCAAAATTGTCTTGTCGCTCTATTTTTGTTTATAGCGCAAAAAATAAAAACCGCAGAGGTGATCAAATACCACCAAAAGAAAGCTCTATTTGTGGGGAAAAAAGGACATCATTTTTTGTTTGGAAGCCACGTCGCACGACTGCGTAATTGTCAGTTAAAGCGACGCACTGCTGAATCGCAGAAAGTGGCCTGGAGGGGCTGAAGTGGTTAAACTTTACATATTAACTAAATTGTAAAGTTAACTAAATTAACTAAAGTGTACAACTCTTCAATTTGTTTTGATATGGATTGGTCTAGATTAGCTTTGTACTTCTGGACTCTGTAGTAGTTCCTATCATCTCAAAAAAATGCTTCAGCTTTGTTTGGGTTGCTTGGGGATCATAAGTGACCAACCCTTTTTCAAGTCCAGCCACAGGTTTTTCTTGCGTCTCTATTAGAAGAATAGACTTTCTTTACAATTGCTGCTTTTTAAGCCATTCTTGGGTATTTTTAGCATTTAACCACTTGCCTACTGTCTCGTGCCGATTATACGTCGGCAAAGTGGCACGGGTGCGCAAAACGACGTACCCATGCGTCACTCCGTCATCGGCGGTTAGCAGGCCTGCGCACCCGTGGTCGTGGCACAGAGAGGCAGAACGGGGAGATGCCTATGTAAACAAGGCATTTCAATGTTCTGCCAAGCAACATGACAGGGATCTGCTGCTCGCAGTGATCTGTCTTGTTCTAGTGAGCCCATCCCCCCCCCCTACAGTTAGAACACACTGAGGGAACACACTTAACCCCTTGATGGCCCCCTAGTGTTTAACCCCTTCCCTGCCAGTGACATTTACACAGTAATCCAGTGCATTTTTATAGCACTGATCACTGTATAAATGCCAATGGTCCCAAAATAGTGTCAAAAGTGTCCGACCTGTCTGCCGCAATGTCGCAGTCAGGATAAAAATCGCAGATCGCTGCCATTACTAATTTAAAAAAAAAAAAATTATAATAAAAAATGCCAAAAATCTATCCCTTATTTTGTAGACATGATAACTGTTGCGCAAACCAATCAATATATGGGATGACACATGCGCATGACATTTGGATGTTCTGGTGTTATTAACTAACTAGGAGCCTTATTTAGGCCCTGATCAGTTATTTCTATTTGTTATTGGACAGCGTCCTGTCAGGCCGTCAGAACCCACTTCTTGTATTACCTAATAATAGGTAGATACCTACCCTGGAACCTATGGTGTTTTAATATTTCACTGCTTCCTGTTTGGTGCCCATCTACGCCCCCTCTCGTATAGTTGCTTCACCTATTTCTTCTTTTGTTGTGGAATCATTATTGCATGTAAAAAATCAAATTGTGACTATACTTACTCTTATCCTGACAAAGGTGTTTAACCAGAAACACGTCGGGTACCGGGGATCACTTTATACCGGAGAGTATTGTGTTGTCATACTGTTCATGTAAATTATTATTGTTTGCTGTTTTTTCCCTTTGTTTTGTATGTAATTTTTTTTTTTTGTTCAAACCTTGATGGTTTTTACTATCGATCATTTCTATGATCAAATATTTTTATGTATATTCAATAAATTTGACTTTTTTCATTATCCAAGTGTATGTTGCCTTAAAAGTCCCAATGAAGGGGGATCTCTCTTTTTCTTAACTATATATTAGGGATGTGGCAACTACACTATTTGAATCTGACATTGTGAAATCCTCTCTTGTCATGGAGGAGGAGTAAGGAGCGCTGGTGGGGGACTCGAGAAGATGAGGACTGCTCTGTGTAAAACCACTGCACAGAGCAGGGAAGTATGACATGACATGTAAAAAAAAAAAAAAAAAAAAAAATCTGCCTTTTTAATATCACTTTAATGATTGATTTAGTGTGTCTAGACCCAAGAAGTTATGGAAACTTACTTGTCCTTTTAGATGTGGTGCCTACAATAATTTTTCTATTTTTAAATGGTGGTCCTACCAGCAACAACACACAGTAGGACTACAGAACACTCTACCTATCTCAATAACATAGGGGGAGGTGTTACATAGTTCTGGCAGGATGAACAGGTATTTTTTGCACTTGTCAAACAAGTTTAACAAAACCCTTTTAATTGTATATTAACAGACCAAAAGGGACCAAATAGGAGAAGTTCATTGTTAGTTTGCCCTTTCATTTTTTTTGCTAAGAGATATTCAGTGGCTTTTTTTGTGTGCTTTACTTGACTTGTGCTTTTCAGTCAACTTTTCACGGTGTTGTTTCAATTGTTCTTTTGTCTTCATGGTGTAGGTTATGCCACAATACTCATTTACCAGAAGTTGGGCCTTCTAGATTCTTGTGCATTTATACTACAATCACTTGAAACCCCTTGACAACACACAGGTGATCTCCAATTAACTAATTGTGTGACTTTGGGAAATCATTGAGTGCACCAGTTATGACTTGTGTGAAAACGTCCTAGTGGGTAAATATTTTTTATAGGCACTGTATACACCTCTAATATTTGTAATTCTGACCAGCCATTCTTTTTGTTCACTTTTCATAACTATAAGGTACCAACAATGTTTCCTGCAGCTTCACAGGTCCCTTACCTGGTTATTGCATAGTACGATTGTTCATGGTTCCTAGGTTCTTTTCTCCTCCTTTTAGGGTGCCTAAATACCTCCTGTGCATAACCTTCTGTAAGGTGTTCATGGCAGTGGGTGTAAACATGCTAGAACAATCCAGCTGCCCTCAGGCAAAGCTATCTTTAGAACACAGCATAAACATGTAGACTTGGCAGAGTGTACACATCACTGTCTTCTAAGAGTGTTCAGGGCCAAGAGCCCTCCGTATGGATTGGACACAGTTTTCAGGCCTATACTGTTGATCTATCACCTGCAGAATGGCTGACCAGGGCCATCTGCAGGTGCCGTGGAGATTAGATGGTTGCTCGGTCATTCTCAAAACAGTTTTTACTTTGGCTCCGTTTACACCCGTGTGGTTTTTTTTTTTTTTTGGCAGTCAATCAATTTCAGTTGTCTTCCCTAAGCATGAAAATCGTACAAAAGAAGTGAAAACAACTGCTTTAAAAAAAAAAAAAAAAAAATCTGGCCCCACCAAAACACATGGTACTTTATCATGTGTTTTTGGTATGTGACTTCAAGCAGTGCATTGGGGTGCCACTAAGAGTTGGTGGCACTGCTATTTGATGGCAAAAGGGATGTGTTTTTTTTTTTTTTTTTTGAGTATTGTGGGAACACATATGATTTTGTTTGCATCCTTGAATCTCACAATTTGAACCTAGCCTTCATGTCCATGGGCACCTTTATAAGAAACCTTAAAGGATAACTCCACTTTCGTGGGGGAAAAAAGCCGCATGATATAGGGTATACAACTCAAGTCATAATGTAATTGAATGTTATTAAAAATGACCTTTTCCTTCTGCAGCTCTGTAATTTTCTGTAAAGTGCAATGCAATATGGCTACCTGGAGGTGTTCTGTACACAGAATGTGTACAGAACGCCCCCCAGAACATAATTTCCTGCTTTTGTGATTGACTCAGATTTCCCTAGTCAAAGAAAGTCGAAACTATGATCGACTCAACTAGAACAGAGGCTTTTGGAGGGGACTGAATGCTAGCCTCTTGCCTACCAACTATGGGCCCTGGCATTTGAGGGAGCTACAAGCATTTAGGAAGATGTTCTTTTATGTAATGCAAAAGGACATTATTAAAAAGGCCATGATGGTCTCTGCCAGTGTGGGACTCATAGCAGATGCTGATGTCATCAGCAAGCCACCTGTTTGTGGTCCCCTGCCATAATGTGTTTATTGTAAGTAGGTCCCCTTCTATAGTCTGTTGCCTACTAAGCTGGGGAGGGGGGAGATCACTGTATGTATTGCTAATTGTGCTAATTAACTCTGCTATTGTGTGAAGGTGTTCTGTTTATCCTTATGATAATGTGTATTGTGTCTTCTGAGTTAGGTCAAACCTCTGAGTCACCTAAGCTAAATGACTAGTTAATTAGCTAATATTAATTTATGTTTCTAGTTACAGTTTGTATTATTAGGGTAATATGATCAGGAGGGGGGGAACCTCCCTCTCAAGTGTTTTAAAAGCCTGTATCCATGTTCAAATAAAGAGTTATTATTCTTGTTAACTCCAAAACTGGTGTTTCCTAGTTCTTGGCTTAACTTAGCCATGTTCCAGCTTTGCAGCCAAACGAGTCCTGCCTAGTTCTTGGTTGTAATATGCAGCAATAATAATCGGAGTAGGTCCTGCTGGAATGGTATGATTCTGTCCACTGGGAACTCTGGAAGGAAGCGCTAGCCCCTGAGCAGCGACACCAGGGAAAAGTTTCTCTCCTCCTTCCAGGAAAGGTACTGGTCACAGTACGAAGTGCGAATGGTGTTTTTGAGGAGACAACCGCACAAGGAATGGAAAGCTGGTGTGCCCGTGGACAGCAGACGACATTCGCTGGCAACCGGACAGAGGGTCCAAGACCTCTGCCCCACACCTGTGGCAATTCTGGAGGCCCATGGTGAGAAGAAGATGGTCACTCCAGAGCAGCAGATTAGGATCCAGGGGGAGAAGGGAGAGGAGGTTGTCTTCCCTCCCCAACAGTTAGCCAGAGCAGATGATGATATCTGAAGCGCTAACATGGCAGAACACTACTGGCCTCTGCACACAATCTACTCCGCAGGAGCTCCAGGGAGAGAATGCAATCAGCATTTCACAACTGCAGCTTGATCTGGTGTCGGTGGATGGGTCTGAGGTCTCCACTAACAGAAACCCAGCAGAAGTGCTAGCAACGGGGCAGAGTGTTACCAACCTCTGCCCAGCACCGGCAATAACTGCGGAGTTCCAGGGAGCTGGGGCAGTCGGCCTCTCTCCCCAGTGACAAGCTGATGTAGTGAAGCTTCTACTCCCAGCTGAATCGCTGGTAACATGGCAGAGCACTGCTGGCCTCTGCCTAGCACTTAGTGTCTTCACAGCTTCAGGAAGCTGGGGCGATCAGACCCTCTCCCCAGCAGCAGACCAAGCCTCGGAATGTTACAAACCACCCAGCTGAAGCGATGGCAGCCGGACATGTAAATGACCTCTGCCCCACGCCTACTGACTGCACTATTCCTTGCAACCAAGAATGGAGATAATGCTGGCTATGTGAGTTCACTCTGCCCACTAACACATATTTAGACCAGGTGGAGGTCTGGGACCTGGTTAGTCGACTTTTAATGGGGGAGAAATGTGATGGACTCACCCGGGACAGAGGCTTTTGGAGGGGACTGAATGCTAGCCTCTTGCCTACCGACTCTGGGCCCTGGCATATGAGGGCGCTACAGGCATTTAGGAAGATGTTCTGTTATGTAATGCAAAAGGCCATGATGGTCTCTGCCTGTGTGGGACTGTCATCAGCAAGCCACCTGTCTGGGGTCTCCTGCCATAATGTGTTTATTGTAAGTAGGTCCCCTGCTATTGTCTGTTGCCTACTAGGCTGAGGAGGGGGGAGATCACTGTTTGTATTGTTAATTGGGCTAATTTAACTCTGCTATTGTGTGAAGGAGTTCTGTGTTTATACTTATGATATAACGGCGGACCACCCCCCCCCCCCCCCCCCCCAAACCACACACACACACACCCCATCCCCCCCACCCCCGTGGCAATCCGCCGCTTATCGGAGCCGTTGGCAGCGACAGAGGTGATGCGGTCCTCTCGTGGCTGTGCATGGAGACGAGTGAGGGGAAGATGGGCTCCCGCTCGTCTCCATGACACTGCAGGGCGGAAGCGATGTCAAAATGTCACTTCCGCCCATAGCTCTTAAAGGGCCATTTTGTTGTGTGTGTTTGTTTGTTTGTTTTTTTTGTTTTTGTTTTTTTTTGCATTTTAGTGTAAATATGAGATCTGAGGTCTTTTTGACCGCAGATCTCACATTTAAGAGGTCCCGTCATGCTTTTTTTCGATTACAAGGGATGTTTACATTCCTTGTAATAGGAATAAAGGTGACACAATTTTTTTTTTTTTAAACGGTGTAAAAATAAAAGGGGTAATTAAATAAATTTTTAAACGCGCCCTGTCTCGCCGAGCTCGCGTGCAGAAGCGAACGCATACGTGAGTAGTGCCTGCATATGAAAAA
Organism: Aquarana catesbeiana; assembly: GCF_042186555.1. NCBI lineage: Eukaryota > Metazoa > Chordata > Amphibia > Anura > Ranidae > Aquarana > Aquarana catesbeiana. The sequence continues at coordinate 75,634,578 of NC_133335.1, read as the reverse complement.
GGTGTTCAAACCACACATGTGAGGTATCGTCGTGATCGGTAGAGCCAGAGCAATAATTCTAGCCCTAGACCTTCTCGGTAACGCAAAACATGCAACCTGTAGAATTTTTTTTAAATGTCGCCTTGGAGATTTTTTAAGGGTAAAAGTTTGTCGCCATTCCATGAGCGAGCGCAATTTTGAAGCGTGGCATGTTGGGTTTCAATTTACTCTGCGTAACATTATCTTTCACAATATAAAAAAAATTGGGCTAACTTCACTGTTGTCTTATTTTTTAATTCAAAAAAGTGTTTTTTTTTTTTTTTTTTTTTTTTTTGTTTTTTTTTTTTTTAAGTGTGCTTGTAAGACCGCTGCGCAAATACGATGTGACAAAGTATTGCAACAACCGCCTTTTTTTTTTTTCTCTAGGGTGTTAGAAAAAAAAATGTATAATGTTTGGGGGTTCTAAGTAATTTTCTAGCAAAAAAAAAAAAGTTTTTAACTTGTAAACACATCTAAAAAAGAGGCTCAGTCCTTAAAGCTGAGTTCCACTCAGATTTTTAACTTAATCTTACCCCCTTCAGTTAATTGCATAGAAGTTGAAATGCCGCACAAATTTTTTTTTATCGCTGTAATTACCTTTTATATTGTACTTTATTGTGGCACTTCCTGTCTCTCCTCCCATTGGAGTAGGCGTGTTTATTGCCTTTCCCCAGCGCCGCACTGTCTCCTGGGAGCTTAGTGTCAGGCTTCACAAGATTCAGTGCAGGAACAATGATCATGCGTGTGAACAAGCTGTGAATGAACCGCATTCACCGCACCCAGGAAATCAATGTTTGTGGGCTTCACATGCCCACAAGCAAGATGGAAACAGCCAGCATCACATTTTTAAAGTTATTCTTCAGTACGAAAACAGACAGAGGCCATATTACACCCAAACTGTGAGTATTATTTTGGGATTAGCAAAGTGTCTCAATGACCTAAAAAAAAAAAAGATTGGTCGCCGGACTCCCACTTTAAGTGGTTCAAGTCGGGCATTTTTTATGACTCTTGTGCCCTCCTTATTTCTGAAGAAGGAAACTTAATCAGGATGCATGAAGGCTGTCTGTGCTCTTCTCTTTATGGAAATACTAGATCCCTGGTTCATGCTGATCTGATGGTTTCATGAGGCACTGACTGTATATGGAGGTTAGGGCTCTGATTTTTCCTGACATGCATGCTTCTTGCAGATCAGTGGTTTAAAAGTATTGGAACCAGATAGCCATGCTAATGATCAGCAGTTGTAGGCTCTGCGTTTAAAATGGTGAGTGCTTCCAGCCTCCAGGAAAGGAGTATATTGATATATGCCATACCTAACAAGAAGGGGAGCAGTGGGCGACATTTGATATTACATTCCCAGTCATTTGCATGGTTTTTCAGGATGTTTGTACAAGTCATGGAAGATCCAAGATCATTTAAACCTAAGGGATAAAACCTTCCGGAGGTCAAGTGGTTAAAAATGTTATGTAGGGAATCGGAAGTGCCTGCTTAATGCTAGCAACACTTGATTAGGGGAATATTTTTCATAATAAATTTTCTTTATAGATAATAACTATGCTTTTAGTGCATTTCTTTTTACCAGTTGAAAATGAACTGTACTCATATTGTATGGAATGTTTTATTGGTGGAGACTTGATATCAATTTCTCTGGTGTTTGCAGTGAGGACAACACATGGGAGCCTGAGGAGAACCTGGACTGTCCGGATCTGATTGCCGAGTTCCTGCAATCGCAAAAAACTGCACACGAGTCCGAGAAATCTGATGGAAAACGCAAAGCGGACTCAGACACTGAACATCCTGTGGGTGAAGAGAGCAAGCCCAAGAAGAAGAAGGAAGAGGTGAGATTGCTGGAAAGGATTATTTAGCGTTGATTGTGGCCTTTCTGCACAATAAAGAGAGGTTTCTGGGAAGCAAGGCAGATTAAAAGAGCCAAGATCACTTGTACAAAATTTTATGAATTCCACAGCAATTTCTTGTTTGCTTTACAATATTCCTGGTGGTTGCTGCTAGTATTTCCTTCAGATGGAGAAATGGCGTTTGTACATGACAGGTCTCTCATAAAATGGGCCACGTTTTCTCTCTAGTTTTCATGAATACTTGTAAAAAATTTCATATAGCAAGCTTTTTGTTCACTTATGAAAACTTTTCATGAGACAAATGGGGCTGCAGTTGGTGACCCTTCTTGTGAGGGTGCTGAATGCCTGGATTTCAGGATGATCATTGGGCTCCATATTCTAAATCAAGTATAGAAATAAGAAACTCTCACTCTTGCTGCTTTTTTGTCTTGGGTCAGTATTAACCACTTGACCTCCGGAAGAGTTACCCCCACATTCATGACCAGGCCATTTTTTTTAACTGACAATTGCGTGGTCATACAATGCTGTATCCAAATAACATTTCTTCCCCCCCCCCCACAAATAGAGCTTTCTTTTGGTGGTATTTGATCCCCTCTGCATTTTTTTTTTCCCTAATTTTTTGCGCTATAAACAGAAAAGACGACAATTTTGAAAAAAAAAAAACTAATACAGTGATCAGTGCTAAAAATATACACTGTCACTGTACTAATGGCTGGGAAGGGGTTAAACATCAGGGGCGATCAAAGGGTTAACTGTGTGCCTAGCCAGTGTTTTAGTGTACTGTGGGAGGTGCTTTTACTAGGGGAGAGATGGAATTTGTTCCATTCTTTGAAGGGACGCAAATTCCATCCCTTCCCTCCTATCAGAATGGCGATCTGCCTTGTTTACATGGGCAGACCGCCGTTCTGTGTTTTTTTTTTTTCCTCATGATCGGCTGGTGTTCCGGCAGACAGCGGGTACCCGCAGTAGGGATCGACCGATATAGTTTTTTCGGTGCTGATAGAATACCGATACTTCAGCCACCTCTCCTCTCCTCCTCAATATTTTTTGCCGATATTTTGAATTTTTTGTTTTGTTTTTTTTTATCACTATTATTGCTGTCACAAGGAATGTAAATATTGCTTGTGACAGTAATAGGCAGTGACAGGTACTCTTTTTATGGAGAGATGGGGGGTCTATAAGACCCAAAATTCCTCCTCTGCTCTTCAAAGTATTCAAAACGTCAAGATAGGCATTTTAAAATACTTTATTTTTTAAAACTGGTGCCTTTAAGATGCCAGTGATCCGGGAAGTGATGTCATGACATCGCTTGCGGATTGCTAGATCCGAGACCCGAACGAAGCATCAGCTTTGTTCGGGTCTTCGGCCAGCCTGCGGACGTGCCGGCTGGTTGCTCGGGCCTCCCAGCAGGACGGAAGACGGCGGGAGGGATGTCCCCTCCCGCTGTTTGTAATAACAGCCGAGTGGCTGCTGAGCCGCATCAGTTATTACAATAAAGCCGACCGTCCGCTCTAAAGAACGGTAGCGGGGTGATGCTTGCAGCTGCATGCATCACCCCAGTTAAAACCTCTTGAAGTAATTTCAGTCAGTTTTTTGACTGATACTTTTAAAAAAGTGAATATCGGCTGCCGATAATCTGTCAATCCCTAACCTGCAGATCAACTCCCGCTGTCTATAATCACCTACATCAACTAAACTGTACAGGTTTAGGAGATATTCATTTTACCTTCAGGTAAGCCTTATTATAGGCTTACCTGTAGTAAAAATGTGAAAGAGGGGTATGCAACTGCTTTAAACGAATACTTTGTTGAAGCACCTTTTGATTTTATTACAGCACTTTGTCTTTTTGGGTATGAGTCTATCAGCATGGCACATCTTGACCTGGCAATATTTTCCCACTCTTCTTTGCAAAAACGCTACAAATCTGTCAAATTGCGACGGTATCTCCTGTGCACAACCTTCTTCAGATCACCCCACAGATTTCCAATAGGATTCAGGTCTGGTCTCTGGCTGGGCCATTCCAGAACTTTAATCTTCTTCTGGTGAAACCATTTCTTTGTTGATTTGGATGTATGCTTTGGGTCGTTGTCATGGTGAAAGATAAAGTTCCTCTTCATGTTCAGCTTTCTAGCAGAAGCCTGAAGGTTTTGTGCCAATATTGACTGGTATTTGGAACTGTTCACAATTCCCTCTACCTTGACTAAGGCCCCTGTTCCAGCTGAAGAAAAACAGCCCCAAAGCATGATGCTGCCACCACCATGCTTCACGGTGGGTATGGTGTTCTTTTGGTGATATGCAGTGTTGTTTTTTTGCCAAACCTATATCTTTTGGAATTATGGCCAATAAGTTCAACCTTGGTTTCATCAGACCATAACACGTTTTTCCACATGCGTTTGGGGGACTTCTTCAGACAAAACTTAGCCGGGCTTGGATGTTTATCTTTGGAAGAAAAGGTTTCCGTCTTGCCACTCTACCCCATAGCCCAGACATATGAAGAAAACGGGAGATTGTTGTCACATGTACCACACAGCCAGTACTTGCCAGATATTCCTGCAGCTCCTTTAATGCTGTAGGCCTCTTGTCAGCCTCCTTGACCAGTTTTCTTCTCGTCTTTTCACCAATTTTGGAGGGACATCCAGTTCTTGGTAATGTCACTGTTGTGCCATGTTTTCTCCACTTGATAATGACTGTCTTCACTGTGTTCCATGGTATATCCAATGTCTTGGAAATTCTTTTGTGCCCTTATCCTGACTATCTGTTTAACAATGAGATCCCTCTGATGCTTTGGAAGCTCTCTGTGGACCATGGTTTTTGCTGTAGGATGCGACTATGAAAATGTCAGGAAACACCTACTAGAACAGCTGAACTTTATTTGGGATTAATCAGAGGCACTTTAAATGATGGCAGGCGTGTACTGAATCCTATTTAACATGCGTTTGAATGTGATTGCTTAATCCTCGACACAGCTACATCCCCAGTTATAGGAGGGTGTGCACACTTATGCAACCACATTATTTTATTTTTTTTTATTTTTACTTCCCTCCCGTAAAAGATTTCAGTTTGTTTTTCAATTGAGTCGTGCAGTTTATCGGTCACATTTAACCACTTCAAAACCGGGCACTTCCCCCACCCCCCCCCCCCCCCCCCCCTTCCTGCCCAGGACAATTTTCAGCTTTAAGCGCTGTCGCACTTTGAATGACAATTGCGCGGTCATGCAACACTGTACTCAAACTACATTTTTATAATTTTCTTCCCACAAATAGAGCTTTCTTTTGGTGGTATTTGATCACCACTGGGTTTTTTATTTTTTGCTAAACAAACTAAAGACCAACATTTTTTAAATTTAAAAAAAAAAAAAAGTTTTTCTTCATTTCTGTTATAAAATTTTGTTTTCTCCTTCACTGACTGGCACTGATGAGGCGGCACTGATGGGTGGCACTGATATGTATTACTGATGGGCACTGGCACTTGTGTGGGCACAGATTGGCACATTTTATCGGTACTGCCTGGCGTTAATGATGGGCACTGACTGGCAGCTGATCTGCATCTCTCATGGGAGCTGTGCTGATAATGTGCCGATTATCAGCACAGGACCCCCCCCCCCCCGACAGGGAAAGCCGCCGATCGGCTCTCCCTGTCAGCACGAACCGAGGAAAGCCGCTTACTGGCACTTCCTGCTTCATGCGATGATCAGCTGTGAGAGGCTCTGTCAGAGGCTCCTTACTACGATCCGAGATGCAGTGTGTCAGACTCACACACAACACCTCCGATTGCCGCACTGTGCGCCCCCGCATGTTATCATGCTGGACGTCATATGACATATGTCAATCTGCTATAGGCCGGGCGGGAAGTGGTTAAAGGTGGAAACCGTTTTTGAATGATTTATCTTTTCTCATTTATTTATTTTTTTTACATCACAGAAACCTGACATTTTAACAGGGGTGTGTACTTTTTATATCCACTGTATGTACACTACAAACTGCGTGATTGAATTGGTTCTGATATCGCTGTTTTGATAATAACCTGACAGCTTAGTATTCTGAATAGGAAACCTTAATTTTGTTTGCAAATATTAAAGATTCTAACGACCAGCAAGAATAAATCGTTACATTTAAAGAGCACCTGTCATTTCAGATTCATCATGCCAGCGCCTGTTAGTGGGCATCCACTCAGCTTTTGGCATCATGTCACTCACCCTGTTGTGTCACTGCCGCATCACCAGCTGTCCCAATAAAGTGACTGGGACTGTCGGTGAGTCAACAGCTGGACAGAGATGACATTTGCTCTTTACAAATAATTTAAATCTAGCCTTTTTACTACTGATTTAAATCATGACTTGAATCCACCCTGGTTCACACTGGCGCACAGAGCGGCTCACAGCAGGGGTCCGGTAAATCCCTGTTCTCCATTTCAGGTCCGATTTCAGTCTGAATTTTTGGCTGAATTCGGACCTAAAACAGACCAGAAAATGCACAGTACTCCTGTGTAATTCGCACCGGAGCCGCTCCGGAGATGTATGAACCGGCTCTTTAGAGAGCCGGTCACAGTCTCCTGACATGCAAATTGGATGCGGACGAACCCGCATCCAATACTCAATAGTGTGAACCCAGCCTTAAACACAGCCAAAGCAGCTGGTCACCTGGATACTGACAAAGGATGAACGTCGGGCAAAACCAGCCAATTGGAGTCAGCAGCCACATGCTTCATTGCTGTGGCTCTCCTCCAGTATTGGAGTAGCTGATGGAAATGTATGGTACTTTTTAGCAGATGTAATCATAGATGGTGGGAGGCTATAAATCATTTTGATTTATAGCCTAGTTTTGCTGTATTTTAATGGAAGAGTTGGGATGCCCTTTTTGAGATCCCGCACAGTCAGGTAAGAGATCTATTTCTAATCACTTTTGTTTCTCCTCAAGAATTGGTGACGGAAGTGATGATCAATCTATAAATATCTTACATCGATAGCAGCCACCAAACCTCCAGGCATTGACACCCGTCTTTTCCTATAGATAGGACTGCCATGAAGGAAAGAAAAATAATCTTCAATGTAGCCACAAACAGGGGCGTTTGTTACTGTATTAACCGTTTCCTGTGATCACTGTGATAGTGGTCAAATGATTGGCAGCCATGTAGGTTGGTCCTGGGCCACTATTCAAAACCTGGGGCTGCTGCCTGCATTGTGAGAGCATTCATAAGGGGGCTGTTTGTTTATTTTTTATAACAAAGAGAAGAGAAACTTTAAGGGGTTTCATAATGCAAAATCTCCTCAACCCATATGCCATGTCTTACATACTTGGGTTGAGAAAAGACACTAGACCATCTAGTTTGGCCCAAAAAATTACATGCACGTAGAAAATCTCCAGGCAAAAAGAAAAAAAACCCTTGCATGACCTATAATGTCTTTTTTGTTGTTGGCCACTGATGCAGACATGGTTTTTGTTACCTTTTACAGGCTGAAAAGCCCCGTGGATTTGCTAGGGGTTTAGAGCCAGAAAGGATCATTGGAGCCACAGACTCAAGTGGAGAGTTGATGTTCCTGATGAAATGGTGAGTTGTGCCCCCACATGCTAATTTGCTTTATTATGCAGACTTCATCATAGGCTCAATTCCTTAGTGTTTGTAACCCCAAAATCTGTTCTTTGATATCTTCGGCATAATGCCTTTTTGGTATGCCGTGGTGCGTGTGTGTGTGTGTGTGTGTGTGTGAAAAAAAAGGGGGATTAACATCCCTGGCAGTGGGTTTTTTTTTTTTTTTTTTTTTTGGGTGAAGTTTTCCCTTCATTTTTTGTCCCACAACCAAAACAGGAAGTGTGAGAGGGTCCCTTCAAAGTAAGGGGATCCAGAACTAGATCTCCCCTCCTATTCCTGTTTTTGGTGACAAGGCAGACAGTTTGTTTTATCAAGCTGTATTTACTCAGTGCAACTTAGAACATCCAAGTGGAAGATATAACACCAACATGTCAGGAAAAAAATGCAACACTTCCTTCATAAAAATGACTTGAAAACTTAATCAGGTGTAGCTAATCACCTTCCCAATGGCACACAAAGCCATTTGACTTCGACTGTGATCAGCTGTGGTCATTTTGGTTAGCTCAGCATGAAAAGAGCTTTCCTGGAGCATTTCATTCCCTGGTAGTTCAACTGAAGCAAGCAATCAACTATAGGTGGCAAGGCACGGTCAAAAGATCTCTGGGATAAAGTTATGGACAGGCACAAGTCAGGAGATGGATACAAAAAAAAAATGTCAAAGGCTTTATCAATGCCTAGAAGCACAGTGAAGTATATTATTAAGAAGTGGAAGGTATTTGGTACAACACAGACCCTCCCTGGATCAGGACATTGCTCCAAACTGGATAAAAGAGCCAGGAGGAAATTGGTCCGAGCAGCTACCAAGAGACCTAAATCAACTCTGAAGCAGTTGCAGGAATTGATGACAGAGTGGTCATTGTGTGCATGTGACAATATCACAAATGTGGCTTGTATGGGAGGGTTACAAGAAAAAAGCCACCCAAGAAAGGCCACGTGCTGTCATGACTGAGCTTTGCTAAAATGCACCTTGAAGATTCTGAGGCCACATGGAAAAAGGTGTTCTGGTCAAATGAGACTAAAATTTAATTGTTTAGCCTCAACGCCAAACTATATGCCTGACGGAAATCCAATACAGCTCACCATCCAAATAACACCATTCCTACAGTAAAGCATGGAGGTAGTAATATCCTGTTATGGGGGTGTTTCTCTGCAGCAGGGACTGGAGCACTTGTCAGGATAGAAGGAAAATGGATGGGGAAAAAATACCATCAAATTCTTGAGGAAAATCTGCTTCCCTCTGCCAGAAAGTTGTCAATGGGAAGGTTTACCTTCCAACATGACAATGACCCAAAGCACACTGAAAAAATGACCACACAGTGGTTGATGGAGAAAAAAGTGAATGACCTTAGTCGTAGAGACAGTTAATATAGACATTTCCCAACAGACTAAAGGCTGTAATTAAAGCAAAAGGTGGTTCAACAAAATACTGACATAAGGGGGGTGATCTTTTTTTCCAACTCAGTGATTCTGTTTTTTATTTTTATTTTTTTCTGACATGTTGGTGTTATATCTTTTTAAAGTGGAGTTCCACCCAAAAATGAAACTTCCGCTTTTTGTATTCCTCCCCCCCCTCCCCCGTGAAAGGTGTCACATTTGGCACCTTTCATGGGGGGGAAGCAGATACCTGTCTAATCCAGGTATTTGCTCCCACTTCCGGGCATAGATTACCGCCAGCTCCGCAGCGATCTATGCCATGTCCGGCCCCCTCCGTCCCCCCCGCTGTCTTCTGGGAGACGCACAGGTCCCAGAAAACAGCAGGGACCAGTGAGGACGTGCAGTGCGACTCGCGCAGTAGGGAACCAGGTTGTAAAGCCGCAAGGCTTCACTTCCTGATTCCCTTACCGAAGATGCCGGCGCCTCCACCAGAGAGCAGAGGGACAGATCGGCTTCGGGTGAGGACATTGCGGGCGCCTTGGACAGGTAAGTGTCCCTATTTTAAAAGTCAGCAGCTGCAGTATTTGTAGCTGCTGACTTTAAACAAAAAAAATTTTTGGCGGAACTCCGCTTTAACTTGAATGTTAGAAGTCTCTTACAATTGCTTTTAGGCTTCTTTATTGTCATGTGCACTCTCCTGATCCTCTGCTGATGCACCCTGCTGCTATAGAGTGAGCAGTGCCTGTTCTTTTTGGTCACATACTCTGCTCTGTCGGTACTATAATTCCCATAGTGTTAAATGGATCTGAGGGTAGATGTATAGCCCATCTTAGGGGCAAGCAGGAAAAAGTGGCTACGTTCACATACAGAAGGGGGACATGGAGAACGAATGTAGCCATCCTAGAACAGGAAGTTTAGGAATAGTAGAAAAAAAAGCTTGCATTTGAAAGATGAAACCAAGAAAGAGAGGGA
>NC_133335.1:74205778-74324768 GCF_042186555.1 Aquarana catesbeiana | reverse complement strand
TGATCCTACCCAAGGTGCGGTGGCCGAAAGACTGGTGCAATATAACCACATGGGAAATGATAAAAGTTCATGTTCACGGCTACAGGTCCACATGACCGGCCCTGGCCAATCCCAGGACCCAGCCACTCATAAACTTCTAGCACAAAGTTGTAAATTTTCATAAAACAACGAGGAATTTATTGCATTTCTTCATGACTGCTTTAAGTGCAGCCCTTTCTCCGCCGCCATCTTTTTTTTCTCTAAAAGGAGAATGTTGCAGTTCCTGGAGTTTGCTGTCAATGAACATCCACTACAATTTTTTCCTTTTACATCAAAGCTGGGACTTGCTACACACTGATCACACACACAAGGGCAAATTGCTCATAGCTATCAATGTGTGTTATATATACACACATATGTGTGTGCGTGTGTGCATATGTATATATATATATATATATATATATATATATATATATATATATATATATATATATATATATGTGTGTGTGTGTGTGTGTATGTGTTCTTTGTGTAGAAAAACACATAGACATATATATACAGATATATAGATATATAGATATATATATAAATAACACACATACACATTGGGTTGGAATTTACAAAAATAGCATGAATCAAAACCTAAAAGTGGAATAAATATATATATATAGAAAGAGACCGCATGCACATCACTACTGTTTCTACACATTGAGCTGCAGCACAATTTTTTGGCACATAAAACTAAACACAGGGAGACTTGTGGCAGGTATCGTGTGTGTGCATATCTATCTGTTTATCTGTCTATATGCATGCATGTGTGTGTATATATATATATATATATATATATATATATATATATATATATATATATATATATATATATATATATATATATAGTACTTTTAAAAAAATCTATATATAAGTGTATGTATGTATGTATGTTTATTTATATATATTTATATATATGTACAAATATGGTAAATATATATAACTTGTTAATACATACATAATATTAAGATTACATATATATATATATATATGTATATATATATATATATATATATATATATATATATATATATATATATATATATATATAGTATTTATTTTTTACGTTTGTTTGTATACTGACTAACCCACCTTTGCCAGTCCTGTTTAATATTAAGTATATCACATCTATATTCTGTAAGCATCCAGATGCATCGCCAGGTGTGAAGAGGAGAAGCTTCCAAGATCGTGCCAGATATCTTTCCATCTGTGACGCAATCTGCACCTAAATGCGCCACTAGTGATCACATGATTAGTCACCAACGAATTGTGTTAGTTTCAAAATATTTGGGATTTTTTTTTTCAAGAGCAGTTGTCAATGCTTGATCTGCTCAGGTACCCAAAACAAGAACAAAAAAGAAAGAAGTAGGCGGGAGATATACATAAATTTCTCTCTCTATTATAGCCTTCACACACCTATCTGCTTACGATCTATGTATCAATATCTATATCAAATATATAAATATCTATATGTATGTGTATATATATATATATATATATATATATATATATATATATATTTTTTAATATATGTACGTTTTTGAAATGTTGAAATGTATGTGTGTGATGTGTGTGTATATATATATATATATATATATATATATATATATATATATATATATACAAATATATATATGTATGTTCACACACGCCACACAAATACATTTCAACATTTCAAAAGCATAATACATAATTTGAATATATACATATATATATATATCTAGATAGCTAGATAGATATTTTACTAATGTTGCATTTTTCCATTGGATTTCATTATTTCGCAGCAAAGTCTGCTCTATACCATTATTATCAATAATTAGACATTGCCACCTTAACTAAAGAAAAACTTAAGCTTGTTGTCAGTCCTGATGTGTTGTAATTGTCACTATTGATGTGTTTATATTATTATTCGATTTTTATGTTTTACATTTCATACATTTTAGATTTTAAACAATATTTTTTGATAAATAAATAAATGATACAGACTTTTTTTCCATTTATTTTATTTGTTTGAAATATTACCAGATCAGAGCATTTCAAAACAGGAAATAAACACTGAGATCTAATTATATTAAAATTAATAACAGACCACATCATTTTTATTACACGCACACATACACACATACTAGAGGACGAGAATTTTTAAGGTGGAAATTTAAGACAAATATCATTGTAATAATCTTACTAGGTCAGCAGATCTGTGACTACAATCCACGGTACATAATATTGTATTTGAACAAAACACAGTCCTACACAAACACTTGGGATTTCCCTTCACAGTAAAGTCAGACGAGCTATTAAACACAGTCACAATATTTTTTTTCTCAGGGTCTCTCCATAAGAGTTGGAGTCTCTGAAAAGATCTGCAAATACTTGTGCTACATGAAGTCACATGGAAATGGATCTAATCTGTCACCACATCGGGGTAGGTAGCTAACCCTATCATAGAAAAGGGATCTAGGTAGTATGGTAGGATCCAGCAGATTCAGTGGATCTTGTGTGGGGAGGGGGGGTCACCAGTCTTTTTTGAGGTCTCTGGTGGTCACTCCTCTTCCTCTTCCTCAGTCTCCGGCTTTTCCTGGCTGTTTGAGGTGGGGCTGGGTGTCTTGTTCTCTTTTTTCCACTTCATCCTCCGGTTCTGGAACCAGATTTTGATCTGTCTCTCTGTCAGGCACAGGGCATGAGCGATCTCTATGCGCCGCCGCCGCGTCAAGTAGCGATTGTAGTGGAATTCCTTTTCCAGTTCCAGGGTCTGGTACCGGGTGTAGGTCTGCCGACCCCTCTTTCTGTCCGTGCCTGGAATATACAGACGAGGCAAGATCAATTGGACTGCTCCTAGCTACAGTCTACATCATGGGCTCACCATATACTGCTCAATCTTTGTATCTCTCAGAATAAAAATAAGAGGACACACCTAAACAATCCATTTTATTTGTGTCATGGCAGACTCTTTCACTACATAGCTGATGGTAAATCAGGAGGTTGTGCAATTAGATTGTAGAGTGTATGGTCAGCCTTAGGGTTTACTGGCATTGAACCTGGTTCTTATGACTTTGAAATATATGACACTGCTATGATATTTATCCATATGGCCATTGTGCCCCTTACCCTTTTTATAGGATTGTGCCAATATCCTTACCCTTTATAGCATTGTGCCAATATCCTTCTTATAGCCATTGTACTTTTAAAAAAAAATGCATTTATTTATTTTAACGCTATAGTTGCAATCGATTGAGTCATATATTGTGTATGTGTTTTGTGTGTTATGTATGTGTGCGTGTGTATGTGTGTGTGTGTTTATGTTTATATGTGTATGTTACAAGTTCTCCCTCTCTCTCTCTCTCTCTTTCTTTCTTTCTTTCTTTCTTTCTTTCTTTCTTTCTTTCTTTCTCTCTTTCAATTTCTTTCTCTCTTCATCTTTTATTTTCTGGCTCTGTCTGCTTCTCTCTCTTTCTTTCTCTCCTTTCCTGTCTCTCTTCCTCTTTTATTTTCTCGGTATGTTTATCTCACTTTCTTTCTTTCTTTCTTTCTTTCTTTCTTTCTTTCTTTCTTTCTTTCTTTCTTTCTTTCTTTCTTTCTTTCTTTCTTTCTTTCTTTCTTTCTTTCTTTCTTTCTTTCTTTCTTTCTCTCTCTCTCTCTATATATATATGTGCGTGTGTGTGTGAGAGCTATACACACGTATATATATATAGTGAGAGAGAGAAAGAAAAGTAGAGAGAAAAAAGGAAAGAGAGAGAGTGAGAGGGAGAGATTGTGAGAGACACACACACAATCACACGCACATATACATATACACAATCACACACGCATATACATACACACAATCACACATACACAATCACACACACAATCACACATAAACAATCACGCACACAACCACACAACCACACACATACACACAATCACACATACACACAATCACACACACACAATCACACAGACACACATATTGTGTCCATCTTGGCTGGTAGATGGTATGTAGGTAACCCTATAGGTGTGGGGAGAATTCATATGACAGCAGGGGACTATATGGGGGTACACTTATGAAGAGTGGGGTCATTCTGTAAGGATAGGAAATTAGGTCGATCTGTGGGGGAATCAGGTGGGTGAGATTATTCAGCTAGTTTGTACTGCGGGGGTTTGGTAATCACATGTTCTTCCATGTGGGGGGCTGAGTGAAAATTAATAAGTAGATAGGTAGTTCTCTGTATATCTATGGGGGGCTCCAGTAATCGGATATGTACTACTATGGGGGGGGGGGGGGGGGGCTGCGGGCCATCAGTAAGTGGATATTTAGATCGGCGGGGATTCTTGGAGACAATCAGCGAATGGATGTAATTCATGATGTAGAAGATGGAATTGTAGTTTATGTGTCTACACTTTGTATGTTACAGTATGACAGAGGACAGGGTAACAGAACATGTGTTACTGGGGAGAACACGTGTTTGTGGTCACATCAGATCCACTGTGACCAATTGCTGGATTAATATTTGCTCAGTCTTTATGCAGGACAGGAGGGGAAGTTAACCATGTCCCAAATGGAAGCAGCACAAGGCTACCGCCTATACAGTTCACACAGCAAGACGGAAACCTTATTATAAATATACATACACACATATGTGTGGAGAGAGAGAGAGAGAGAGAGAGAGAGAGAGAGAGAGAGAGATTCGCAGGCATATATATTATATACTCATCTCTCTCTATACACATATACTCATAGGCCTAACATGTAGCCAGGCTCCATGCACACTGGGCTTGGCAGAAAAAACAACAACTCAGGGAGCTTTTTTGTATACAGTTTTTTTGCCAAAGGAACTGCCATTTTTAAGCCCATTGTGCATGGAGCCTAGGCAAGTTTAGGGGAGTTTAGCATTTTTTCTTCCAAAGCTCCAAAAACGCAAACCAGAAGCTTTTTTTGTCCAGTGTGCGTGGAACCTATATGTTGAGCTTAAAATATGCCTGTAATCCTCCTAATGTGCATGGATATATAGGATAGTATTGAGCTGCTTCTACAGGCAGAACACAACTAGAACTAGAAACAGCAATTTTAAGCCACTGTACATGGACCCTCATATGGGTGGCTATCACAATCCTCTTCTACTGTTGACAACTGACTACCCGGCTCTCATTGTAACAAATATCAATATTCTATAAGATACATTCAGAAAAGCAGAAAAGAAAAGTAAAAAGAGAATGGAGCCTCCTGAATCAGTTGAAACCTTTTAAAATTCCTCAAGGTGAAGGCTTGATAATGACAAGTACCCTTAATTATAAGTACCCCATCAGCGCTATACAGAAGCATACTGATGTAACAAATGATAAGCCTATAACCAGACTTTACATAGTTCCTCTTGGGGGAGAGGTGCAGCACAGTTACGTCACTAATTGTCCCGATTCCATCACATAAATGTACAAGATAAAAAAAATAGGTATATTTAGTGCTTTATACACTATATATACACTATATGCAACGGTAAGTATATTCTGTACACATAAATATCAGTTATATGTTGGTGCACTTTGGAAAGATAGATAGATAGATAGATAGATAGATAGATAGATAGAAATGCTGTATAGGTATATTTGGTTATTTAGTGCTTTATACACTATATATAAACTATATGCAATGGTGTATGTATTATGCACACAGTATATAACAGTTATATTTGCTGGTGCCAGATAGATAGATAGATAGATAGATAGATAGATAGATAGATAGATAGATAGATAGATAGATACATGCTGTATAGGTATATTTAGTGATTTATATACTTTATATACACTATATGCAATAGTGTATATATTCTGCACACAGTATATAACAGTTATATATGTTGGTGCAAGTTAAATAGATAGATACAAACAAATGCCTTATAGGTACATAGTTATTTAGTGCTTTATACATGATATATATACTATATGCAACGGTGTGTATATTATGCAGACATCATATAACAGTTATATATATTGGTGCACGATAGATAGATAGATAGATAGATAGATAGATAGATAGATAGATAGATAGATAGATAGATAGATAGATAGATAGATAGACAGACATATGCCGTATAAGTATATTTAGTGCTTTATACACTATATATACTCTATATGCAATGGTGTGCATATTGTGCGGAGGGTATACAACAGTTATATATGTTGGTGCACTATGGATAGATAGATAGATAGATAGATAGATAGATAGATAGATAGATAGATAGATAGATAGACATAGATCTAGCATATGTAGACGATAAACAGTAGATAGATAGATAGATAGATAGATAGATAGATAGATAGATAGATAGATAGATAGATAGATAGATAGATTATGCTGTAAAGCAAGATAGAATGTAGATAGATAGATAAATGCAGAATAGATAGATAGATAGATAGATAGATAGATAGATAGATAGATAGATAGATAGATAGATAGATAGATAGATAGATAGATGATCATCTACTCCATAGATTTACTAAGTATAGACATTGGGCAGCGAGTTATGTTCCCCTGTTCCAGCATAATTCAGCCAGTGAATGGCTGGGAATCTAATTCTCTTTTGTCAGCCACTTATTGCACATTCACTGGGCTGACACCTCACAGTAAATAGCGGACATTTGCACCTCGTGTATCATCCCAGCTCCTATTTGCATAGCTGCTTAGCCCTGGTTTTATGGTGCACGCTTGTTTTGCTTGTCAAACTTCCCCAGTCCCAGTAATAATGCCCTGAGAACAGTCCCTGCACCTCTAAATCTCCATCCTAGCCTTGGATCAGCTCTATGGACCCCCCCCCCCCCCCATTGGATAAGGGACTTGCAGGCTGCCAGCCATTGTGCAGTGAACCCCCCATTGAAGAAGGACGCCATAGAGAGGAGGTGTGAAGAATCCCCCCCAGATGCCCCATCCCTCTCTCCTCTTACCTGTACTACTCCTCATCCAGGGGTAGATCCGGAGGTTGGTGTCACTCTGGAGGTCGGTGTCCCTCTGCTCGGTCTTGGTGCAGTTCTGTTTGGTGGTGTCGGTAGAACACATTAGAGAGAGGTTCTGCTCGAACGGAGAACAGTGCATGTTAAAGGAAGCGGCTTCCAGGCCGTACCCAGAGGGGGGGTACATGGCGGGGGTCTGGGGGTGCATGGTGCCCCCGTTGGTGTACAGTCCAGGTACAGTCCCAGGGAAGGACGCCGTACTCCCTGTGCCATAGCCGGTGCGCTGGCTGCTGGAGGAGGCGAAGGAACACGAAGTTTGCTCGGGGAACACTCCGGATGGGAAGACAGAAGTTGCAGTTTGATATTTGGAGAATAAAGCGTTCGCATAATACAATGAACTCATAATTTGGCCGGATGATTTGTAGGCCGGGACGTTTTAGTGTCGGTTTTACGAGGTACCGTGATATATTACAGAATTAGAGTCCAGATTTACACCAAAAAGGACCCCCTTTTTCCTCCCTTGACCATGTGACTGGCACACACGTGATTTTCCTCCCTCCAATCCAGGCTCAGCTTCCCACAGCTCTTGTAATGTGGAAAAAAAAATTGTTGTAGTGCTGGATTTATAAAATATGATAAATATTTGATGGGCTCTAACCCTCTAAGATCTATGTTTTAAAGGGAAATTGCAATGGAGTCGATAAGGAAGCTGTAATCTGTTTCAAATGAGACAAAAAGGCTTGTGGGATGAAAAAAAAGCTAGCAGCAGAGAAAAGAAAAAAAAAATAAACTGAAACCTATTTATTTCTGTATCGATTTTTCTCTAACGCTCCTGTCTGCGTTCGGTGAGATTGCGCTATCTATGCCATAGTTATTAATGGATCCTGCGTAATGCCTCTCAGACTTGGACCGCCAGATAAACCACAAAAAAGAAGAGCAGAACATCCAGCCGAGGAAGAATTGTGCCTCTTAGCTGTGATTGCATGTTATTGCTGGGCTCAGGATGGACTTCAAATTGCAGATGCCAAGCGGATCATCAATACAAGAGTCTGGTGCTGGAGAGCAATTGTTCTCCACTACTATGGGCTATAATTAAGAATGCACTTACCTTGCTTGGATCTGTCTCTGTGGATCACCTCTAACCATCCTCCGCTCTCTATATTAGCATCATCATCATTCTAATCACCATTTATCTCTATAGCCCCACTTTATTAAACAGCACTGTACACTTTTCATAGGTTTGTCCACAGCCTTTCTGGATCTCAAGAGCTTGCAATCCATATCACAGCCACACAAACATACGGGGGTCCACCTGACCATTATAATCACCATATAGCCCCATAGCCCCACTTTATTAAACAGCACTGTACACTTACATAGCACATCCTTTCTTGATCTCAAGAGCTTGCAATCCATATCACAGCCACACAAACGTACAGAGGTCCATCTGATCATCAACATTACCATTTATCTCTAAAGCCCCACTTTATTAAACAGCGCTGCACACTTACATAGGTTTATCCACATCCACCCTTGATCTAAAGAGCTTGCAATCCATGTCACAGCCACACAAACATACATGAGTCTATCTGATCATTATAATCACAATTTGTCTCCATAGCCCCACTTTTTTTTAAACAACACTGTACTCTTTCAAAACACATCCTTTCTTAATTTCAAGAGCTTGCACTCCATATCACAGCCACACAAGCATACGGGGTCCATCTTTTTTATCTCCATAGCCCTACTTTATTAAACAGCACTGTACACTTACATAGCACATCTTTTCTTGATCTCAGAGCTTAAAATCCATATCACAGCCACACAAACATACAGGGGTCCATCTGATCATTATAATCACCATTTATCTCCATAGTCCCACTTTATTAAACAGCACTGTACACTTACATAGGTTTGTCCACATCCATCTATGATCTTAAGAGCTTGCAATCCATAGCACAGCCACACAAACATACAGGGGTCCCATCTCATCATTATAATCATCATTTATCTCCATAGCACCATTTTATTTAAAAGCACTGGTTTGTCCACATCCTTTCTTTTCCAAGAGCTTACAATCCACACAAACATACAGGGGTCCATCTGATCGTTATAAACACCATTTATCTCCACAGCCCCACTTAATTAAACAGCACTGTACACTTACATAGGGTTGTCCACATACATCTATGATCTTAAGAGCTTGAAATCCATAGCTCAGCCACACAAACATACAGGGGTCCCATCTGATCATTATAATCATTATTTATCTCCATAGCACCACTTTATTTAAAATCACTGGTTTGTCCACATCCTTTCTTTTCCAAGAGCTTACAATTCACACAAACATACAGGGGTCCATCTGATAGTTAATCTGATAATTATAATCCCTATTTATCTCCATAGCCCCACACTTTATTAAACAGCACTGTACACTTGCATAGGTTTGTCCACAGCCTTTCTCGACCCCAAGAGCTTGCAATCCACACAAACATACAAGGGTCCATCTGATCATTATAATCACCATTTATCTCTATAGCCCCAAAGCACTGTACACTTACATGGATTTGTCCTCACCCCTCCTTGATCTTAAGAGCTTGCAATCCATATCACAGCCACACAAACATACAAGGGTCCATCTGATCCTTACACCTACCTGGACCAGAAGGGAGTAACCTGCTACTTCGCTCATATTCAAGTTAGAAACATGGAAACAGCGAGGGACTCAATCCCAAAGAAGTTAATGTTACTCAGATGAGTTATGTTTCTACTTAGGAAATACCTTGAGTTCCACAGCTTTAAATCTAGAACTGGATTACCTGGCTCTCTTGACGAGATCTTTTGATTAGAACTCTTGATGAGACCTCTTGATGAGATCTCTTGATGAGACCTCTTCATAAGACCTCTTGATGAGATCTCTTGATGAGACCTTTTGGTGATGATCTCCTGATGAGACCTCTTCATGAGATCTCTAGGTGATGATCATTTGATGAGACCTTTTGATGATGATCTCTTGGTGATACCTCTTCATGGGATCTATCGATGATGATCATTTGATGAGACCTTTTGATGATGACCTCTTGGAGAGACCTCCTCATGAGATCTCTCGATGATGATCATTTGATGAGACCTTTTGATGATGATCTCTTGATGAGAACTCCTAATGAGATCTCTCGATGATAATCATTTGATGAGACCTTTTGATGATGATCTCTTGATGAGACCTCTTCATGAGATCTCTGGATGATGATCATTTGATGAGACCTTTTGATGATGATCTCTTGGTGAGACCTCTTCATGAGATCTCTCGATGATGATCTACATCTCTTGATGATGATCTCTTGACGAGGATCCACAACAAGGACACATTTGAGGACTAGAACTGATCTGTTTTGCCTGTGCCAGCATCTCCCAAACCCCTACTAAAACACAACCATCCTCTGTCTCTAGGAGCCCCTATAGATTCAAGGATGGTACAAAACACACAGATGACTTTTATTTCTCTTTTCAACCCATCTCCCAGGAGGAAGCATCAAAACGCATGATGTCACGGTCCCTCTTGTAAACTTTATTGTAACTCCTTCCGCCGTTTCCATGTTTAGACAATAGGACAAAAGTGTGCAGAACCATAAAATAGAGAATGACCCCCCCCCCCTTTCAATAAAAGGAATTCACGTATACAGTATACAGTCTGTTCACAGTAACCCTAAAAAAACACAAGTGGCTTTTCACTGGGCGCATGCTATCTACATCCTCGCACACACAGAGAATGAGGGGTGCCAGGAACAAAACAAGAGGGGGGCATCTAGCAATGTGTTAGAGAAGGGGGACTACAGCAGAATTAGGCAGTTTCATGTTGTTGGTCTGTTTTTTTATGTCTTGTAGAAAGAAATACAGTAAACCACATAGAGAAATAGTGCACACAAAACTTCTAGAGCAAACCTTCCCCACCAAAACAAAAAAGAAAAACAAAAAACAAAAGAAAAAACAAAACAAAACCCCAAGTTATGATCCACAAAAAGCTATTGCGTTATACACAGACACTAGAAAGTCATTTCCATCCCCCCTACCAGGTGGGAAGACAGCAGGTTGCCTGGTTCTTAGGGGGGCACCGGTCAATTTAGGTATCAAATAGGATGAGTTACAGAGAAAGGGGCGATTTACAGCTACATCTTTTACAGCAACATTGTGCCCCCTTCTGTATCTTTCCAGAAACATTGGTGAGAGCTGGAGAGACAAGTGGCTTTGTCAGTGGGCTTCTCAGTCCAGGCTCTTCTCACCCTTTTGTCCATCCAGAGCCTCATCAGTGTCTTGTTGTGATCTCTCCATTTTCTGTTTCTCCAGTTCCTCCTGCTCACATTTGCTGCTGGGGAACTTATCTTTGTTGTTCTCCTTTTTCCATTTCATTCTCCTGTTCTGGAACCATATTTTCACTTGTCTCTCAGTTAGTCCCAAAGCATGAGACACCTCAATCCGCCGCTTGCGGGTAAGGTAAGGGTTGAAGAGGAATTCTTTCTCCAGCTCTAGGGTTTGGTAGCGGCTGTAGGTCTGTCTACCTCTCCTACGTCCAGCGGCTGCTGAGGAGGAGAAGAGAACAAGAATGAAGGGCTGTAGGCAGCAGCAGGGCACACACAAAGGGGAGGACAGGGGAAGCAGCCATAGGAAGGGGGAACACAACCCCAAAAAAGAGAGACTAAAAAAGCAATGCAAGACACACAAAGGAGAAGGAGAGTGAAAGCAGCAACCAGAAGAAGGAATAATAACTCAAAAAGAGAGGAAATTAAAAAAAGCAATGCATAACACACACAAAGGGATAGGACAGGGGGAACAGTAAAGAGAAGAATGAATAATAACCCAAAAAGAGAGGAAATAAAAAAGCATTGCATGGCACACACAATGGAGTAGGGTAGGGAGAGTAGTGACCAGAAATAGGAATAATAACCCCAAAAGAGAGGAAATAAAAAAGGAATGCATGACACACACAATGGGATAGGTATAGCAAGTAACCAGACGGGAAAACAACAATTAAAAAATAGAAAATAGAAAGCAAAGCAGGACAAACACAAAGGAAAGGACAAGGAAAATAATAATCAGAAGGGGGGCAAACTAAAAAAAAAAAAAGAAAAAAGAAAATAGAAAGCAAAAGCAGGACACATAAACAGGATAGAGAAAGCAGTCATCAGAAGAGGCAAAGTTAACTTAAAAATAAAAAATAAAAAGCAAAGCAGGATACACACGCAGGGAAGGACGTGGAAAGCATTAATCAGATGGGGGAAAAGTAAGAAAAATAAAAATAGGAGGCAATGCAGGACACACATAAAAGGGGAGGACAGGGAAAGCAGTAACCATAGGTGGAAAAAATAACTTAAAAAAGAGAACATGAAAAGCAATGCAGGACACACACAAAGGCAAATGACATAGAAAGCTGCAAGTTAGCAAAAAAAGAGAAAATAAATAAAAAGCAATGTAGAACACACACAAAGGGGGAGGACAGGGAAAGCAGCAATCAGAAGGGGCAAAAAATATCCAAAAACAAGAGAAAATAAATAAAAGCAATGCATGCATTTCCTTTAGTGACACACACTACAAAGGGTTGGGAAATGAGGGCTGGGGGGGAAGTGACCAGCAGTAAAAAAAAAAAAAAAAAAAAAAAGCAAACCTCTCCATCCGGGCAATTAAACTATAAAACAATTCACAAGTGCACAAGTTTAGCCCCCCATAAAACAGTAAAGTGCTAGGGTCACTTGATGGTCTCACTTTGCCCACTTTTTTTATTATTTTTTGCTCACCTTGTGGTCTCATCCAGGGAAAGAGCTGTGTGGGTGAAGGACTCTGCTCTGAGCTCTCTGCTTCTTCCCCCAGGCCAGCTGAGGCCAGCTTACAGTCGGTGTATTGCACTAGATCCGAATCCTGGCTGCTGCTGAACAGGCTCTGCCTTTGCAAAGGGTCGTATCCGTAGAAGCTGCCGGGGTCCCCATGACAGGTCACAGCGCAGGGGTTCTGCTGGTAAGGGGGTGAGGACAGGGAAGACGTTCCATGGTAAAAGTCCTGGATCTGGCTAGGGTGCTGAAAAGTGCCCCCAGCACCGGGTCCATACACCACTGTGGGTCTGCCTCCTAGATCCTGGGCAAAGCCACAATCATAATAATTGGGGCGCAAAGATTCCCCTGCCTTGTACTTGGAGAAGAGTGAATTAACAAAATAAGAACTCATTTCTTTTTTTTTTTTTGTTTCTTTTAATGCTTAAAAGCAGGAAAAAAAGGGGTTCCTGGCTTGGTGTGTCTGTGATTTCCAGGAATATAAAAAGAAAAAGATACAATCAAAAGTCTATGCCTGGATGATATTGCATCCCTTGTTTTTTTGTTTTTTGTTTTTTTTTTTGGATTAAAAAAAAAATAACCACTTAAAGGATATGTCGCTTTACATTTCCAAGAAGGGATTGCCAGTTCATAAACAGTTTCAGTGATTTACTTCGCAGCAAATGACTTGTTTCATATTTTGCAGCGTCTTTTCACGAACATTTGCATCTATTACCAAAGCCTGCTCCTATTGGCTCCTATTGGCTTCTAGCGCTCCACACGGACTGTGCGCAGGATAGGGAGAGGAGAAGAGGAGATGGAGCAGAGAGGAGGAGAGGTGGAGAAAATATACGGATTAAATATGTTTAACTACCTCCTCTAATGAGATATCCCCACATCACAACAAATCACCTACCTTAGCCCACCCCAAAGATTGATTTTTTTTCTTTGGGGGGGGGGGGGGAGTGCTGGAAATTATAAAAAAAAGAAGGACATTTAGTCATTAATTTGTAAAAAAAAAAAAATTTAACGAGGCAGTTTTAGCCTTTTTAAATGTCAGGGTCGGTTTAGAAAACTGTAAAAGTACAACGATTTAATTGCCACGAGTTTTTAGAGGGTCCAATAAATGTAATTGGGATTTTAATACAAGTTATCAAATCATACAGTTTCTTAGGCTAAACATATTTTACAACAAACGAGCCAGTCATATTTAACATTTTAATGATCAATTCCCCCTATTATTGATCAAGGGTTGGAGCTGTTCACACGTCAAAGAATGGAGTTTGTTCATCGCCCCCCCCCCCCCCCAAACCCAACAACAAAAAAAAAAGCCTGTAAACTGTTTAGCGGACTATAAAAAGCTATAAAGCTGAGATGTTGATGTTGTTTATGTCGCAGAATATAAAAAGCGTTAGCGGTTTATGAGACTCTTCCAGGACTGCGATAAAACAGGCGCTTCTTCCATTCACACCCTGCGAATGATTACTGCAAGATGCTGCAAGTGTCAATGGCGAATTAAAATAATGATTGTTTTCCGAACAACTCTTCTCCTTGGTTTTCTTCATGTTTATTTTATTTTTTATTTCGAGTTTAAACATTTCCACTTGAAGATGTCACTTATTGGAAGGACATGCCAGGGACCCAACACGGAGTCCAGGCACTGGCCCCTGCCCCCCCCCCCGACCTTTGTAAACTATCAGGTCCTTATCACCCACTAAAGATAAAAATCATTCATATATACCCATTGCTTCAAAGCCAATGTGGTGGGTGCTGTTTGAACCCCAGTGTACTGCGCTGCGCCTGCTGTTGGCGTCTCTTGAGTGCACATGAACTGGGCCACCTCGGTTGTGTGTTACTTGGAGGTTAGGAGGTTTGTGTGTTTTTGCAGCACTTTTATTCAAGACTGCGAAATACACAATATTGTATAAATATTCGGCCAATCGAATGTGTATTCATTGTAACATCTATGCATATTTAAATCTATCTATCTACACACTAGCTATATATCTATAGACATTCTAATTGGTATCTAACCATCTATATTTCCAAGTCCATCTATCTATATGCTGTATGCATCCATATTTATCCATCCTTATTCTAATATATATATATATTTATGTAACCATCAGCATTTTATCTATCTATCTATCTATCTATCTATCTATCTATCTATCTATCTATCTATCTATCTATCATCTATCTATATTCAATCATTCTATCTATCTATCTACTTATTTAACAATCTGATTTCATAATCCGTTAACATACAATCTATCTATTTACTTACCTATAATCTATCTATCTATCTATCTATCTATCTATCTATCTATCTATCTATCTATCTATCTATCTATCTATCTATCTATCTATCTATCTATTTATCCATCCTTATAAATCCATACATCCGCCTATTCATTGTCTATCTATCTATCTATCTATCTATCTATCTATCTATCTATCTATCTATCTATCTATCTATCTATCTGCATTTCTATAGTCTATTCATCTATGTATCTTGTATCTATATATCTATCAATCGTCAAGCATTATATTTATTTATCCACCCATCTATTCTTATTCAGTTATTCTATCTATTTAACTATCTATCTATC
Organism: Aquarana catesbeiana; assembly: GCF_042186555.1. Lineage (NCBI taxonomy): Eukaryota > Metazoa > Chordata > Amphibia > Anura > Ranidae > Aquarana > Aquarana catesbeiana. The sequence goes on along the minus strand of NC_133335.1, from coordinate 74,309,407 downwards.
TATCTATCTATCTATCTATCTATCTATCTATCTATCTATCTATCTATCTATCTATTTATCCATTCTTATAAATCCATACATCCGCCTATTCATAGTCTGTCTGTCTATCTATCTATCTATCTATCTATCTATCTATCTATCTATCTATCTATCTATCCAAATTCTATCTATATATCTATCTTTCCATCCATCCATATTCTATCTATCTGTCTTTGAGCTATCTATCTATCTATCCATCTATTCATTATCTATCTATCTATCTATCTATCTATCTATCTATCTATCTATCTATCTATCTATCTATCTATCTATTTATCCATTCTTATAAATCCATACATCCGCCTATTCATAGTCTGTCTGTCTATCTATCTATCTATCTATCTATCTATCTATCTATCTATCTATCTATCTATCTATCTATCTATCCAAATTCTATCTATATATCTATCTTTCCATCCATCCATCCATCCATATTCTATCTATCTGTCTTTGAGCTATCTATCTATCTATCTATCTATCTATCTATCTATCTATCTATCCATCTATTCATTATCTATCTATCTATCTATCTATCTATCTATCTATCTATCTATCTATCTATCTATCTATCTATCTATCTATCTAAGCTCTGAGGGTAGAGATAAGTATTTATGGCTCAGTCGTGGCCTCCTGTCTTAAAACATAAAAGGAAAATCACATCTTTTGTGTCTTCGACGTAACTCACTGCAATCTACACCTCCAAAGTAAACCTGGAACATATCTTCCCATAAAGGCCTAAGCGCTGTATACCGGTTAAATATAGATGAGTGCACTGGGACACATTAATAGGCAATGGCGATATATTTATTCCTAAAATACTGCCTTTAAACTGGGAGAAGAGATTTTCTTTCTTCAGTAAAACGTTTCTTCGAGCTGAAGAGGGCCGGGAATAAACCGCTTCTGAAATGGTTTGCTCTATTTGAATCATTTACAATAATTTGAATCAATTGTTTATAGGTGCTGGGTAATGGCTACCAATAGGATCGTAACAGGGGTTTACAAAAATGGTGCAACAGTCCCTTGTTATACAGCAGAAGTTTGTTTTTGTTTTTTTTTCAGATTTATTAAACAAAAAATTTGAGCAAATGGAAGATGAATTAGTCCATACTCTGGGGTAGGAATATATGTAATTTAAAACACACACACTTGTTCTTCTACCCAGTTGTCTGATGGGGTAACGTTGCTTAGACCTCTCTTGAGCCCACTGTATCGCAAATGAAACGGATCCCTCTAATAAATTAAGGATTATGGCAAAATATGCCCCACAGATTTAAAGGTTATGGTAACATTATCTCTCATTGGGAAATTAAGCAACACAAGCATCATGGTCCTTTCTTTAACGTTCAACATTCTTCCATATAATCATGCTAATTAGGGTCTGGAGTAAAGAGATTATACTTCTAAAGTACCATATTCATCTTATGTGATTAAATCTTGATGTAATAGTCCCCTTGAATGAGTTCACAGCCTCCTTGCTAGTGGGTGACCACTGATGACCACTGACGTCACAGGGTACCCTGTTTTTGGAAGCCTCTGTATAATTAAATGCAATCTGCAGGGAAGAATTTCCCCAAGACGGTTTCCAACTCTTCCTTCCAACACTCATCATCCCACAGTGCTATTGTTCACTAATTTACTGATTGTTAAAACGTTTTACAGTGCAATAAAGCTGAATTATTTACAGAAGTTACATTTATAAGATATCTCCCTTTTTTATGCTTTTTTTTTCTTATGACGATGATCAGATATAGAAAAAAAATGTAAAAAAAATGAGTATGTTGTGTATCACTCCATATAAATGCTTACAACCCAGCAAAACAAATCAAAGACCAAGAGCGCCACCTTGTGTGCATTTCTGCGTAATGCGCTTGGTAAACTGAAAAGTGTCAAAACTTTTTTTTAATTTTTTTTTAACTAAAACACAGTATTTATAAAAAAATAAAATAAAAAAAAAAAAACAGCAGGGTGTTTTTGAGGATAAATGCTAATGCTTTTTCAACCAAGAGCCTAGGAGATGCCTCCTGGGTGGTAATAAACAGTGTTTGAAAAGAAGGATTTTTTTTTGGTAAGTTAGTAGATAGAGAAGAAGGGCTGTGCTGGGAGAGAGAATGGCCAGTTCATGTATGATACTGATAAAGAAAACACAATTTCAGACGTCTCGCCAGAGTTCGCTTGTTTGAAAGTTTATTGCTTGAATTCTTGCAGCCAGGAATTGCTGAAGAAAAAAAAAAAAGAACAAAGACATTAACCCCCAGAGAGGAGTTTCCAAGGCTTCTGAAAAGGAGGGGAAAGAAAGCAAAGGCGAAGTTCCCAGCTTCCTTCTGCCTCATCATATATTTTGTCTGAGGCTGTTGAAAGGTATTTACATGTTGTGTTCAATCCCAATCCTCTCCAGCCAAGGGAACTTCCTTGCAGTCTCCTCACTTCTCTGCCTATAAACTTTTACAGCCGTTATATTCTTTTATGACAGAGCACTAAACGGAATTTTCCTTTTTATCGCTAGCACTTTGCTTTTTAAGCCTATCATCCCTCTTTGTTTTCTCAAAGAATTATGCAAATGGACTTTTGTGAAAAAAAGAGAAGGGAAACAGCATAGCCAAACTTTTAAAGAATGCCAACAGCCCCCTCTATCAATCGCCTTTATCTATCTGTGTTTTCCTTGGGTGATAAAAGTCCTATTATTTCTCAATTGATGCAGTTAGAAAATAGAATATTAAAGGGGTAGTAGTCACTGGTGCTACTGCAGACAGAAGAGATATAGGGGGTTTAGAAGACACTTTCCATAAATCAGACCTCTGCTATATATACACCCAGTGCAATCTTCGCCAAACACCTTCTATGTATTTTATTCACTGGCTAAATATATATAAATATCTATCTATATAGATATCTAGATATATCTAGATATATCTGGATATATATCTATATATATAGACCCGTATAGATATCTATCTATCTATATAGATATATATATATATATATATATATCTATATAGATATATATATATATATATATATAGATATATATATATATATATATATATATCTATATATATATATCTATATAGATAGATAGATAGATAGATAGATAGATAGATAGATAGATAGATAGATAGATAGATAGATAGATAGATAGATAGATAGATAGATAGATCTCTCTCTTTATCTCTCTCCCTCTCTCTCTCTCTCTCTCTCTATATATATATATATATATACAGATAGATAGATAGATAGACAGGTAGATAGATAGACAGACAGACAGACAGACAGATAGACAGATAGACAGATAGACAGATAGACAGATAGATAGATAGATAGATAGATAGATAGATAGATAGATAGATAGATAGATAGATAGATAGATAGATAGATAGATAATACCAAATTGTTAACGTTTGTACAGAAAAAAAACATAAAGGGAAAAAATGTAGACAATGTAATAATGTATCCAATAATTCTAAAAGAATGATTCACTAGTTTAATACAATTTTGGGAAAAATAAACATCACAACACAAACGGATATTTTACACCATCCTCGCATTGTAAACTGTTTAAAAATGCAGGAAAAAAAAACAAAAAACAAAAAAACAAACAAACATTTATATATAGTAACACAACAACAAAATATTTCAAGTATATTTTTTTCCCCAAACATAGACAATATACAAATAGATTTACTTGGCACAAGAACAACAAAATCTACAGCTCAAACTTAAATTCACAATAAATTAGAAATGACTAAGTCCTAAAGAGACAATTGCTGTCTGCATGTTTATTTTTTTTTCTTTTCTTTAAAAAAAAAGAGATTTTTTAAAACTTTTCCCTCTTTTTTTGTTTTCTAAAAAACTATTTTAGCAAATCGTGGACATCCAGTGTGCTTTCTGTTATTTTGGCTCAGTATATAAAAGTGAGTTAACATGAGTTTGCTGGTAGAGCGTTTAATAATAGAGGAAGTCAAAACTAAATATATATATTTATTACACCTCTTTATGATGCTGATGAATGATATGAGGCTGTAGTTTATTGTCTGATCTCCTTTTTAGGGTTGATATACAACAGGGTTTATTTTTAAAGTGGCACATGTTTTATTCAAGCACCCAACGTGGCAAATATTTTATTCAGGGATTGTTTTTTTAAAATGTAACATTCATGGTTGGGCATCTGTACTGAATGAACACTGTAAAAAAAAATTAATTAATCTCCCCCTAGTTTCCTTAAATAGAGCTATCACCCTTTCAGGGCTAACTAAATTCACTAATTTGCCTATTAAATAACAGAGGGTCCTTTTCAAACTCCTTCTGAACATTTAGCACAGAAAATAATAGTGGTGTATGATAGCTTACAACCTGGTATATCATGCAAAAAAAAAAAAAAAGATGGGTGAGTCTTATTCAATTTTAATTAAGATATTGAAATCATAAATAGGGAGCAGGTGCATTTTGAGGGGGCGGAGGAGAGATTAATCTTTCCCCTGTTCCTTGTTCATCTTCTTCATTTTCATCCTGCGGTTCTGAAACCAGATTTTGACCTGTCTTTCGCTCAGGTTAAGCAGCCTGGCCACCTCATGTCTCCTGTCCCTGGTCAGGTACATATTAAACAGAAACTCTTTCTCCAGTTCCAGGGTCTGGTACTTGGTGTAGGGGCATCTCTTCTTCCTGGAGGACCTGGCGTGCAACCAGTTAGCTGAAGGGTCTGCTGTAAAGAAAAATGATATGTTTCATATTATATACCAACATTCACATTAACCACAACAAAGAAATGTTAAAGAAAAAATAAATACAATTATATATATATATGGTGTATGCATTGCCCCTAAACCTTCTTTCTGATAGACACTCACACGCACACATGTAGATAAATTTTATATATATATATATATATATATATATATATATATATATATATATATATATATATATATACACATCATTGTTTCATATGTATGCTGTGTATATATATATATATATATATATATATATATATATATATATATATATATATATATATATATATATATATATGGTAGTTAAAAAATATTTTTTTGTAGTAGTAATAATAATAATAATAATAGAAATGTATCCACAAAAAAACACACACACACAGATATATATATGTATATATATGTATGTAGCTGTAGTGTTTTTAATAGTAACAATATAAATGTATTTACACATTTAAATATTCTAACATTTTTTTTAATTTTTTTTTTTTTTTATATATGGATAACGTGTGATTAAAACATTTCAGTAAAATAGCATCTCGAGTTAAAACTATGCATTTTCTTCAGATGTGATAAAAAAATAATGGTTATTATTCAAATAAAGATTACTAGTGTTACAGATTTGTTCGTGTTGTTGCTAATATTGGTTTATAACTTGCTTTAAGCTTTTAACACGCATCGCCATTAAGGACAATATAAAAATCCCTTTCATTAAAGTCAGAGAACACGTTGTGGGCTCATAAAAAATAGATGAAAGTCTGTATTCCCTGCCCTGTCTGGCAGAATATACAGGCTGCTTCCTTCCTTGGGCAACTTTTGTGCCTGAGATAGCGCCTGCATTGCGACCGTCTCCTTATCATTTGCAGGAAAATTAAATATTTAAGAGAATTAAATCACTTAATAATTAATAGGTGTTAATACTGCTGCATTTCAAGAATGCTGGAAGTCAATTTTATTTTCCTGCAAATATTTTCTCTTTTTTTCGGGCAGCATTCCAGTATATATATATATATATATATATATATATATATATATATTTATTATACAAACTCATTTAAAATATGAATATTTTATTTATTTATACTTTTATTTTTTTTAAGAAATAGATCAAACCTGGACAAGCTGTATTCACTGTGCAGTTGTAAATAATTGGAAGTTATGTTATATTTAAAAAATGTCTTTTTTTTGCAGCAATGCTATCAGTTTTGGGCTGAGGGTCCAACAAAATAGATTGAAGCCATAAATTATATGAAGTTCTGAAATTAAAAAAAAAAGCTTTTAGCTTTTATCACACCAGATGAGTGTTTGGTAAACAGTCTGTTCATCTCAAGCTGCATCAGAATTTTTTTTTCCTCAACGACTGTACCCTGGACCCATGCCCAGTTTTTTTGAAAAACACCTCTTTAAAGTGTGGTTTAAGTTGCATGCATAATACCCACATTTATCAAGCTAAAATGTTTTTACCGATCATTGAATCGCCTATTGCTTAATATTAGTGTATAATACAAGGTAGCACGTGTGCTATAAAATATATATCCATGCCGTTAAGAAGATGATGGGGAATGGTATTAAGTGGAGCTGATCAATCATTTTACCTGGCTGGACCAGATAAATGAGCTTGCATTGTCCTTAGCAATCAGGGCACACGGCTGAAGTGACAAGGCTACAAGAGGAGACTAATTCAACATTTGTTAAGTCGAAAAAACAAGTCTGGGAGCACAAGATGAATATTTTACAGTGCAGATGAGGTTGGCAAGTTGTGCTCATCTTTATATGTTGTTTAGTTTTATTACTAGGCTGTTATGGGTGAGTTGTAGCTCAGGTTCTACTCTTCTATAGTTGTTGGCAACTATAGTTGTTGCTGGTAGTAAAAAGAGATGTCTGGTGACTGGGCTATGCCCTGGTCAATGCACGTGGCCATGGTGCTTACAGGCAGAATTTAGGGACAGGATCTGAGGTTTGCTTGTTGTGTACATATTTATATGTGGTTTAGTTTTATTACTAGGCTGTTATGGATTAGTTGTGGTGCAGGTTCTACTCTCCCATCATTTTTGGCTGATCTCTGGGCACTGTACTTGTCTATGGTGTGTCCATACAGAATGCTGGGACTTGATCAGAGATTTCCTTCTTGTGTTCATATTTATATGTGGTTTAGTTTTATTACTAGGCTGTTATGGATGAGTTATGGTGCAGGTTCTTCTCTTCCATAGTTATTTTGGTTGTGCCCTGGTCACTGTACGTGTCTATGGTGTGAGCAGATGTTTAGACAATATACTATGTAATAGACTACATACAGTGCACTTTTTAATGCAGTTTATTGTGTTTATTGCAAGCTGTGTTCATTTTTTTTAAGAATGGCTGGCTGTTTATAGATGAGTTTTTGGCTGATCCCTGGGCACTGTACTTGTCTATGATGTGTCCATACAGAATGGTGGGACATGATCAGAGATTTCCTTCTTGTGTTTATATTTATATGTGGTTTAGTTTTATTACTAGGCTGTTATAGATGAGTTGTGGTGCAGGTTCTAGTCTCCGATAGTTTTTGGCTGTCTCCTGGTCACTGTTCATGTCTATAGTGTGTGCAGCCTAATGTTGCGACAGGATTGGAGTTTTCATTGTTGTGCTCATATCTTTATGTGGTTTATTTTTTACTATTAGGAATGACTAGTTGTTATGGATGAGTTGTGCTGCAGATTCAACTCTCCTGTAGTTTTTGGCAGTGCCCTGGTCATTGCATATGTGTATGGCGTGTGCAGCGTATTTTAGGACAGGATCAGAGTTCTCATTGTTGTGTTCATATTTATATGTGGTAGTTTTATTAGGTGGCTGGTTGTTATAAATGAGTTGTGGTGCAAGTTCTACTCTCCTATATTTTTTGGGCTGTCTGATAGAGAGAGGAGAATTCTGATGAGCTGTGTCACTGTACATGTTTATGGTGTGTGCGGGCAGAATGTAGGGAAAGGACCTTGCTGTGTACAGTGCACTTTATTTTTTTATTGCAGTCTTTTGTGTGTATTGCAAGCTCTATTCATATGTATATGTGGTTTTATTTTAGTACTAGGGATAGCAGGTTGTTATGGATGAGTTGTGGTACAGGTTATAGTCTCCTATAGTTTTTGTGGTCACTGTACATGTCTATGGTGTGTGCAGTCCGAATGTTGGGACAGGATCAGAGGTTTCCTGGTTGTGCTCATAATTATATGTTGTTTAGTTTTATAACTAGGGGTAGCTGGTTGTCATGGCTGAGTTATGGCGCAAGTCTACTCTCCTATAATGTTTTTAGTCACTATACGTGTTTATGGCGTGTGTAGGAATAATGTTGGCACAGGATAAGATATTTCCTGCTTGTGTTCATAATGATATGGGCTTTAGTTGTATTACTAGGGGTAGCTGGTTGTTATGGATGAGTTGTGGTACATATTCCAGTCTCCTATATAGTTTGTTGGTCATCTGTACATTTCTATGGTGTGTATAGGAATAATGTTGGTACAGGAACAGATATTTCCTTTTTGTGTTCATAATTCTATGTGGTTTAGTTTCATTACTAAGGATGACTGTCTGTTATGGATGAGTTATGGTGCAGGTCTACTCTACCATTAAAGTTTGTTAGTCACTGTACATGGTGTGTGTGTGAGCATAATGTAGGGATAGGATCAGAGGTTTCCTGTTTGTGTTCATATTTATATGTCGTTTAGTTTTATTACTAGGGATGGCTGGTTGTTATGGATGAGTTGTGGTACAGGTCTGCTCTCCGATAGTGATTTAGTCACTATACATGTCTATGGTGTGTGTAAGCAAAATGTTGGTACATGATCAGATTCCCTGCTTGTATTCACAATTATATGTGCTTTCGTTGTATTACTAGGGATGTCTGGTTGTTATGGATAAGTAACGGTGCAGGTTCTACTCTCCTATAGTTTTTTTTAGTCACTGACACTGTACATGTTTATAGTGTGTGTATACATACATGTTTATAGGTGCTTTAGTTTTATTACTATAGGGATGTCTGGTTGTTATAGATAAGTAATGGTGCAGGTTCTACACTTCTATGTTTTTTTGTAGTCACTGTACAAATCTATGGTGTGTGTAAGCATAATGTTGGTACAGTTTTCAAGATTTCATTGTAGTGTATATATTTATAAGTGCTTTACTACTAGGGATGTCTATGGTGTGTGTAAATATAATGTTGGTACATGATCGGAGATTTTCTGTTTGTGTTCAAAATTCTATGTGATTTTAGTTGTATTACTAGGGATGTCTGTTATGGATGAGTTGTGGTGCAGGTCTACTCTTCTATCGTTTTTTAGTCACTGTACATGTCTATGGTGTGTGTAGGAATAATATTGATAAAGGATCAGATATTTCCTGCTTGTGTTTATATTTATATGTGAATTGTATTACTAAATATGGTGGGTTGTTATGGATGATTTATGGTGCAGGTCTACTCTCATATAGTTTTTTAGTCACTGTACATGTCTATAGTATGTGTAGGCATAATGTAGGGACAGGATCAGAGATTTCCTGGTTGTGTACATAATGACATGTAGTTTCGTTTTATTACTAAGGGTGGCTGGTTGTTATTGATGAGTTGTGGTGCAGGTCTACTCTCCCATAGTTCTTTAGTCACTGTACATGTCATTAGTATGTGTAGGCATAATGTAGGGGCAGGATCAGATATTCCCTGCTTGTGTACATATTCATATGTAATTTAGTTGAGTATGAGTTCTGGTCCAGGGTCTGCTCTCCTATAGTTGTTGGCTGTGCCCTGGTCCCTGTACATGTCTATACTATATATAGAAATAATGTTGGGACAGGATCAGAGTTTTCCCGGCTGTCTTCATATTTATATGTAGTAATTTTATGTATGAGTTGTGGTCCAGGTCTGCTCTCCTATAGCTGTGTCCTGGTCCCTGTTCATGTCTATAGTGTGTATAGGCATAATATTGATACAGGGTCAGAGATTTCCTGTTTGTATTCATATTTATATGTGATTTTAGTTGTATTACTAGGGATGACTGTCTTTTATGTATGAGTTGTGGTGCAGGTTCTACTCTCCTATAGCTGTGTCCTGGTCCTTGTACATGTCTATAGTATATGTAGGCATGATGTTGGGACAGGATCAGAGTTTTCCTGGTTGTGTTATTATTTATATGTAGTTTAGTTTTATGTATGAGTTGTGGTGCAGATCTACTTTCCTATAGCTGTGTCCTGGTCCCTGTTCCTGTCTATAGTATATGTAGCCATAATGTTGGAACCGGATCAGAGATTTCCTGCTTGTGTTCATATTTATATGTAGTTTAGTTGTATTACTAGAGATGGTTGGATGTTATGTATGAGTTATGGTGCAATTCTACTCTGCTACAGCTGTGTTCTGGCCCCTGTACATGTCTATAGTATATGTTGGCATAATTTTGGGACTGGATCAGAGATTTCCTTCTTGTGTTCATATTTATATGTTGTTTAGTTGTATTACTAGGGATGGTTGGAAGTTATGTAAGAGTTATGGTGCAGGTTAGTTTAGTCTCCTATAGTTGTTGGCTGTGTCCTTGTCCCTGTACATGTCTATAGTATATGTAAGCATAATGTTGGGACAGGATCAGAGTTTTCCTGGTTGAGTTCATATTTATATGTAGTTTAGTTGTATGTATGAGTTGTGGTGCAGGTTCTGCTCTCCTATAGCTGTGTCCTGGCCCCTATACATATCTATAATATATGTAGGCATAATGTTGGGACAGGATCAGAGTTTTCCTGGTTATGTTTATATTTATATGTAGTTTAGTTGTATGTATGAGTTGTGGTGCAGGTTTTGCTCTCCTATAGCTGTGTCCTGGCCCCTATACATGTCTATAATATATGTAGGCATAATGTTGGGACAGGATCAGAGTTTTCCTGGCTATGTACATATTTATATGTAGTTTAGTTGTATGTATGAGTTGTGGTGCAGGTTCTGCTCTCGTATAGCTGTGTCCTGGCCCCTATACATGTCTATAGTATATGTAAGCATAATGGTGGACCGGATCAGAGATTTCCTTACACTTTTTTTATTGCAGTCTATTGTGTAGCACTTCCTTAGCTATATAACTTACTTTGATGTGGCCTGTCTTTGTCCTCGCTTCCTTCGCACACTTTATTGTCCTGGAAAGTGGGCCTCTCATTAGGCTCCGGCTCCCTGGCAGCAGGCGGCTCTAGGCTGTACTCCTGGGCTCCCAACTTGTGCAGGTCTCCGGGGTGCTGACCCAACAGCGGTTCAGTCTTCACAGCTCCCGGTCCGGTGTCAGCCCTGGGCAGCGGCTCCAGCCAGCCCCGTAAGTACCTGGTCTCGGAAGTGGGGGCGCCCTGCTGGAGGTAGGGGTGGTAGATAGGCGGCAGGGGAGAAGCGCTGTGGGGGTTCAGGGGGGTCCAGGAGGCGCTGAACACGGGGGGTTTGGGCTGAAAGCTACAAGAAGGGAAGTCCAGGCTGTCAGAGAGCGCCGCCGGCCGGGGGCTGGGGTACTGTCCAGAGAATTTGGGTGCTGGAGGCTCCTCGCTCTCGGGGCTAATGATGGACTCCACAAAGTAGTTACTCAGCGCTCCAGAAATGGACATTCTTGGACATCATACAAACCAAAAATACACGACAGATGCAACGAAAAAAAAAAAAAAATTTAGGATCTCCCCGACCTAACTTCCTAAGCCAACAAAAGTACACTTGGGCTGCTTGCCTTGTGAGCTCCTGGCAAATGATTGGTCAAACTTTATCCGTGTGCCTGATAAAGCGTCACAGAGCCATCAATCAATCGGAGGGGCCGCACGGAGCTGTCAGCATTCATATCAAGGAGGCTATTGTTTTATGTGGATGAGGCTGCTGCACGCCTGAGACCCGACCAAGCAGATCCTACACTGCACACAGCAGCCTGCACCCCACTGCACCCTACATCCTGCACCCCACTGCACCCCACACCCTGCACCCCACATCCTGCACCGCAGCTATCCCTCCTGCACACCGAGGATGGGCTGCACACAGCTTCAGCCACATCGCTTGCACTTCTGGGCATCTCCACCATGTCTGTGCGCAAAGGGTTAACCCCCCCAAAATCGGGCTTTTTACCTGCCACATCCACACTATTATGATTTTTTTTAATGATTATGATAAGGAAGTGACTATTTCCTTCTGATGGTTCCTGGGCAAGGCACCAGGGAGTGACGAAAGATAAATACTATTTGTACAAAGTAAATCCACTCATTTACAGGCTCATAAATGGATGACACAGCCCATATACTTAAGTATGCAAAAATCTACAACGTCAGCCTTCACCCAACAATACAGCTTCAATATTCATAACCCCAGTCCCACACTCACTCACCTACCACTATAAAATAAAGTATACACATCCACTAGGATGGGTCCTAATAGAATATGTAGTTATTATATCAGTGAAGGTGGGACAGGGTGGTACAAGGTACAGGTGAATTCATAAGTCTATCCAAAATATACTCTACTGATGTATAAAATGTAATCTATCCAATATATACTCTGCTTGTCTGATCTGTGAAATCAAATCAATCCAATATATACTCTGCTTGTCTGATCTAAGAAACTAAACTATTCAAAATATACTCTGCTTGTCTGATCTGTGAAATCAAATCAATCCAAAATATACTCGGCTTGTCTGATCTGTGAAATCAAATCAATCCAAAATATACTCGGCTTGTCTGATCTGTGAAATCAAATCAATCCAAAATATACTCGGCTTGTCTGATCTGTGAAATCAAATCAATCCAAAAAATACTATGCCTGTCTGATCTATGAAATAACGAATTACATAACTAAAAATATTGCAAAAAGGCTTCACATATGTATGCAAATTAAAGGACTATTCACAAAAATATCCAGCTTTCACACATGATTTTGCATACTTATACTATATTGTATTGCATTATAATACACATAAGTAATGTGAATTTTCTTTGGGGGCTCAGTATACATTTATAAACTCAAAGAGACACACGTTTAATAATAATCAGTTTTCACATTGGTTCTACATACTTATTGACATGTATGTATATACAAACCAATATAAGACACATAAGTAATATGGATTTTTTGGGGGCTCAGTATACATTTAAAAACTCAAATTAGAGACTTAAGTTTAATAATATCCAGCTTTCACATTGATTTTGCCTATTTATTAGCATATGTGTATATAGAAACATATAAGACACTTAAGTATTGTGGGTTTTCTTTGGGGTTTATATTTGTAAACTCAAATTAAAGGCATAGGTTTAATAATATCCAGCTTTTACATTGATTTTGCCTACTTATTGGCATATGTGAATATACATACACATAAGTAATGTGTATTTTCTTTGGGGGCACGTTTATAAACTCAAATTAGAGACATAAGTTTAATAATATCCAGTTTTCATATTGATTTTGCTTACTTATTGACATATGCGATTATACATACCAATATAAAGACACATGTGGATTTTCTTTGGGGGCTCAGTGTATAATAATATAATAAATATATAATAAACTCAAATTAGAGACATAAGTTTAATGATATCCAGTTTTCACATTGGCTTTGTCTACTTATTGGCACATGTCTATATTGCAACCTTTGTAAGACACATAAGTAATGTGGGCTTTCTTTGGGGTTTAATATATATTTATCAACTCAAAATAGAGGCAGTATAATCTCCAGCTTTCACATTGATTTTTCCCACTTATTGGCATCTGGGAATATACATACCAATCAGACAAATAAGTAATGTGGATTTTCTTTGGGGGCTCAGTATACATTTATAAACTCAAATTAGAGACCTACGTTTAATAATATCCAGCTTTCACATGGATTATACATACTTATTGATATATATGTATATACAAACCTATATATGACACAAATAATGTGTGTTTTTCTTTGAGGGCTCAGTATACATTTATAAACTTAAATTAGAGGCATACATGTAATAATATACATTTTCCACATCGATTTACCCACTTATTGACTATAAATATATAAGATATATATATGTAATAAATAGTTTGGTTTTCTTTTGGGGTTTAAAATACATATAAACTTAGATTAGGCATATCCATCAGTCACATTATTTTGCATACCCAATATTATATGTGTATATACATACCAAAATAAGATGCAGAAGTCATTTGGGTCTTCTTCTGGGGGTTAGTATACGTTTATAAACATAGATTTGAGGCATAGGTTTCAATAATATGCAGCTTTCACATTGGTTTTGCAAACTTGAGATATGTGTGCATTTATTTATCAAAATGAGACACCTAATGTCTTCTTCTGGAGTTTAGTATACTTTTTAAACTTAAATTAGAGGCATATTTGTAATACCAGTGAATATACACAGATACACAGGCACCTGGAATATAGCGCACATTAGTTACATTGTTGCTAAAACCATATTATTTCTGTCTATATATCGCTGTCTGTATTTCATGTAAATATTAGGTAGAATTTACATAACCCCCTTTTGCTATTGATATAAATATGTTATGACTCTTGACCTATGTTCATTTTGGAGTAGCTGCCCAGCCCTTGTCATCACTTGCCTTGGAAATGAAATTTATTGTATGACAAGGCTTGCTGTATTATTATATATGGCCTAGCAATAGATTTGCTGCAGCATGAGATATCGTTACGACATAAAAATCACAATACAACATTATTAATGTGTAAAGTGACTGTGAATATATGATACTGCGCAGTTTCTATTGCATGCAGCTCCGAATTTAATATAGCATTAACCACTATATAAACATATACATTACAATCCAAGTAAAACAATATTATATTTTTTACCTGTACATACTTGTTGAGTGTATGTATTATTTAATAAACTGTAATATACTGTGTAGGAATAACCAGGTGTGTATAACAATCCACATATAGCTATATATATATATATATATATATATATATATATATATATATATATATATATATATATATATATATATATATATATATAAATTATAGAGAGATAAATAGATAGGTAGATATAGATATATAGTATAGAAAAACACTATACTGTATAGCACTCGTATAACACGTAGTATATAGTGTTTACACTGTATAGCACACCATGGTATATATAGTGTACACAGTATAAAGCACTAAGTATATTTATACATTGCTTATTTGTATGAATCTGTCATTATTATTTTGAAAAAATCTTGAAAAATATCTTCCTATCTCCACTTATTTTATATCCTGTAGAATGAATCTATAATTGACCAATACGGTATATATACACCACACAGACAAACACATACACGCATTATATGTTCGTTCATAAAACGTTTGATTAGTTTCCAAGCTAATCCTTAACATCTGCTTTTCATTATGAATTTATTATGTGAAAGTCATATTTTTGTAGTTATCTTTATCTTTTATCTTAGTTGTGTGTAATAAATTAAATACACAAGATCGGTCGCCTTTTTTAATGTACATATACTAATATGCAAACCCTATTAAGCCTGTTTAGAGTGAATGAAACAGACTTGATTAAATTTGAATCACTAATGTCAGTCTTATGCTGTTATAAAAATGCATTCTTTCTCTGCATTACATTACTCATAATAAAAGGATTTAATGGAACCGTCTGGATTGGGATGTGGTCTATTAGATGATCACTTGTTTTTACATAGACAGCCAGCTCGGAAAAAAAAAGCAATAACGAAAAGTATGTATAATATTTTCACCAAAAAATATTTTGAATATTGCTCTTCTCTGTACTCTCTACCAAACACGTGTACTCCTGATATATTACTTTCTTCCAGCTCATCTGCAAATCCAAGGGAAAACCAACATTTCCATGCAACAGGCTCTTATAATACCAACCTTTTTATAAATCCTCAGTATTTATTGCTAAAGTTCGGTCTTTGATTACACACAATTTGGAAGCAATTTTCAGTGTGCAGCAATTGGTAGAAATGAAAACTCTCAATCAATGAATCTATCTATTCTAACAATTGCACTGTATATTGCTGGCTGTAAACAGGCATTGCAAACACAGCTGTTCGCATGCTATATAGAGTACATTCGAAAATTTGCATAGGGTATGCTTTATTACACAAGTTGGGAAAGAAGTAAAGGAAATGTAAGAAATAGAAGTTTCTGCAGTCCCACAGTATGTGCCTATGGTATCTTTGACAATAGTGACATTATTTTCAGTTCATATATAGTGTAAGGATCACCAGGGTGAATGAACAAGGAGTGTTACCCCAGCTTGAAGTATATTAAATGACACAAGGGCTGAGCTATGTCCTGTGAGGGCTCAGGGACACTCAGAGTTCATGAACAGACTCCTATACACCACACAGTCAAGGGGCACTGATGGTCTCCTACACTCCTGCTGACCACTTATCACTTGTAGGGACAAATCCAAGTTCTTGTGAAATCATAGCACAACCCCATGCTCCCAACCTTGTTTCAGTCCAAATCACGTTTAAAAAAAACTATTTGAACACTCAGTCCAAATGACACTTTTCACCTTTTTTTTTTTTTACACCCTTCCAGGTCCAGGTAAGCATATATGGTTGAACTTGTGTTGAGTTCAAAAGTATTTTTCTCCAAAAAAGAAAACACTTTTTTTAAATACCCCCCCACCTCTCATCACTTACCACCAGCAGTTGACAACACAGCGGTCCCATGCAGTTGTGTTCCTACAGATTGCATTGAACCCTCTTTGGCCAGGCTCTGTCCAGCCTATAACCTTCAGCAAGCCCTGCTCTCCAACACCGTCCTCTCCCCCTTGCTCCATGGGATCTTTTGTTAGACTTGTGGCCCATGTGTGGAGGAAGTAGGAGGAGGTGAAATACAACTATTTTATTTACAATCCCAAGCCAGATTCCCTTTATTTACCCATTTCTGCACCATAAACCAATTTCCCCTACCAGAGACAGCAGCCCAACTCTAGTGTATATACAGAAGAACCTCAGCTTTACATCCTTGTGTGATATTTACGAGGTGTCATCATGTTGGTAAAATATATCACCCATTATACAGGAAAAACTTCCAAATGTATTACATTTCACAACCCGTCAATTATAACCTGCCACCTCTGCAAAATATTATTTTAAATACAGATTAAAATAATACAATTTAAATATATTTAATATTAAAAAGTATTAAAAATTAAATTAAAATTAATAATTTTAAGTATTAAATAAACGAAAAATCATAATAAAACAATGGGGGATCACAGCATCTGACCTCTTCAAGGCAATCTCCCTTTTTTTTTACTTTCTATAAAAAAAGCCATGTAGAATCAAAGTAACAAGCTTATGGTCTCATCAAATACAAGGGAATGAAATGTTATTTTGAGATTTATATAAAACACCACAATTTGATTTTTCTTTGATTTCATTTTAACTGCATCCTCATGAAAGTGGAAGCTTTTTTTTTTATATATATTTCTCTTCCTTAAAAAAAAAAAAAAAAAAAAGTTAATTCTTGGAAGTGAATGGAGTCCACATATTAAAATGAACTCAATTCTGAGTTTGGGGTTGTTCATTACCAAGTCAGCGTTTATTCTACCGGAAAATATACAGCCACCTTAATGCAGTCCCTTAAAAAGAATACATAAGGAAATGCTGAATTTTATTATAAATATATTTTAGTCTTGTGGTGTTTTATAGCAAATGCTAAAGTGAGGTTATGCACAGGAAATTCAAGCATTTCCCTCAAGGGGTTGAAATAACATTTTTAGGAGACTCTGCCATAACAATTCACTGGGGTAGTTGAAGAGGATATTATTAATTTATAGGAATGGGATGTTATTCGGAAACGCACATTATGAAGTTTGTAAAATTACAGCAACTCAGCTGTGGAAAAAAAAATCCAGCTTACAATATTTTACAGGAAACAATGAGAACTATGGACAGCTTTGGACTGCAGCCTTGCTTCTTGTATAAAGGCTGTATGTAATTTTTGCAGTGAGTACAATAACTGGGTTTTAGAAGATCGATATGGATTTCATAGGAAATATGTACCCATTCAATAGCAATAAGTTCAGTTTTGCTAGGACCTCTAATTCAACTTCACGAGGCTTTTTTCTGACCAGCAGAGGGCGCATTTAATTAATATTGCGGGTCAGTTGTAGGGTAAAGTCAGCGAGCGACAGACTTACCTGGGAGAGAACTTTAGAATCTGCGAATTAATTTAAATAGCCTTTTATGTACGTTTTTGAATGTTTGTGCCCAGCATCCAATACACAGAACTTTTAATTCCTGAACCTAATGCTGGAGCCAGTGCAGTGGCTATTGTTCACTGAGACTTTTTTGTCTTTTAGTTTGCCATTTGTTGCTCATGTGCTTTGAATAATGACTAAGCAGAGCAATAGAGAAGCCCAGCTGTATATATTGGTTAAATTATTCTAGATCTGGGCAGAACTTACCAAATCTAGCAGAAGTGGAGCAACATGCAAGCCAATTGCATAGGACATGGCAAAGATCCAGTGGATTGATCCAGGTTAGGTGTCTGGGGCTTCCCTTTCTAAAAAAAAACAAAAAAAAACAATGGATTTCCTTTGCTCTGATTTGGCAGAAATCTGTTTACTATGGACATTTTATTCTAAGGTAGTAGTACTGTTACTTGAATATCTGATATGATGGAGATAGTGATTTGTATTTTTAAAATGCAATTCAAATAAGTTCATTGGCTGTAAAAGTTTTGTAAAAAAAAGAGCAGCATGGCAAATCTTACCTTTTTTGTGAGACAAACATACACAGGATTGCAAAAATATTGTATAGTTTGTAAATCCTGTTTTGCATTATTTCCTTATATTGACTGATATACTAATTTAAAACTTAAACCAAGGAATGGTTTTAAATATAAGAGACCATAAGAATTATATTGATTACACAGGCAAAATTTTTCTGGAATAAAATTAAATGATTACTTAGGCCTCATTCACACTCATAAAAAAACACATTTACAATTTTTTTTATTTATTTACAGACATTCAGACTGGCGAGTAAACATGCGCTGCATTCAGATCTATAACACAAAATCCAAAAATCTGTGTCTAAGGGCATGAATATATACGTACACCACACATTCTGGTAAAAAAAGAACAATGTTATCCTTTTTAATAAATCTAAAAGCAAGCATGCAGGAACTTTTGTTACCGAAAAGCATCAGTAAAATTGTTATGGCTGTGAGAATGTAGCCGAAAATGCTTGCACTTGGATCCATTTGTAATGTGTAAAATTGTAGTTCAAATCCTGCTTTTTTCCAATAATAGAATGCACATTTTGCAGCTATGTACACATGCGTTTACATGCATAAGTGCATAAAACGCATGTCCCTAGATGCAAATTTTCCAATTTTTGCTTGTATCTGAACATAATTCATGTTAATGCATATCCCCATTGAAAACAATACACCTACATTCAGATTGATAAACAATTTTTTTTTTTTGTTATGACCGTGTGCATGAGACCATTAAAAAATGAATTGCTGGGCCAGCATTAGTGTTTCCTTTGGTAAATCCCCACCCTATAGTCTGTTTTTGCCAACATTTCTGGGAAGACATAATTATACTTTGTGAATGTATTTTTAGACACCTGTGCAGAAAAAAGGAGCAAGTGGCTGTCCTGCATATGCAAATATTTTAGTTTAATGTGGTTCTTTACATGAATACATTTCAGTGTGCTGATAATGTGTCCAAATTTAAATGAATTTCTTTATTGATAAGTGTTACTTTGTATTCATTCACTAGAGGTTAAAGTATGGGACTTCCATACCAGCACAAAAGTCTGCTTTGCAACATTCACTGCAGACATACACACATATGCTAACATTCAGTCTTTTTCATACCAGTAGAATTTGTATCATTGTTATTACCATGACAGTATTTATTATAAATATTATAAAGCCCTTCCATAGCTTTCATGTTAATAGATTAATTATGATAAAATATGACACTTTATTTATATTGGTATTTAGAATATTTGCCATTTTGAATAATATATATTCTTACTTAAAACACTTTTGCAACCTAAGTTAAAAAGAGTTTTCTGACTCCTTAAAACATTCACTTTGCTGATAAAAAAATGCTAAGTTTCATATTTAAACATGCCTTTAGATACACATTTTATGATATACAACCCCAAAGAATTTAAGGCATTGTAGCATTTACAAAACCTTGAAATATGTGGTCTTATCTTCACTTTTATTTATGGAGTCTAGACACATGGCTGCTATAAAGAAAGTTTTAAATCCACTTAATTTGTATCTAAAAGTTGTATTTTTTACATCGATTACCAACTGTACAAAAATTTGGATGAACAACATTCATGCCCAAGCACAATTCTAGCATTCTGTTCATGTAGGTTTTTTTTTTAACTGGAATTTTCTAAACATAATATACCATGTAAATAAAAAGCAAAACGTAAAACCAACCAAATAAAAATGTCAGCAGTATAGGGTCTCTCATGTAAATTTGTATGCATTTTTGGATAAAGGGGTACAGGAATTTCCACAAATTATAATCTTTAATTAGGTAAGATGAAATCTCTACCTTTGAATCATACATGATAGGTGTGCTTTAACAAATGGCATGCTCATGTTGCCCTAGTTGGCATACAATGTTCACCCATCCTAGTTGGCATAGCCATGTTTATACATCTGTATGCAAACACATTCATGCCGGTCTGAGTCTATGAATGATCTCTGGGATATAGCTTGCATGCCAAGCAGTAGCAATGTTTAACAGATAACTTTGTTAGACCTCAATAAATAAAACATTTTAGGAATTATTTTGTGTAAAAGATGTTTTACCCAGAAATGCTTAAAAAAGATTTCCATGGAAAGTAGTCAGAGAATATACAAAATATATATATTTAATTTTTTTTAAATACTGATAATAACAAGTCCTTCCGATTATTATTATTTTACAATAACACATGATGCACAATATTGCACTCTTAAAATTACATATGTGTTGTTTTTTATTTTGTATTTATTTATTTTTTTCCAAACCATCCAATACACTGATTTGGATGAAGTGAGGCTTTTCAACTTTACAACTTACACATGTCAACTGGATTGTGCACTTTCAGAGCTGCTTTTTATCATTCATGGCCAACAATAGCATACCTATCCATAGGTTAAAAAAAAAAACAAGCCTCAAGAGCATATACATTGGCATATGTATAGGACCATGCATGTACTTTGACAGTGTTACAGGGTTTAAGCTGGCTGTCTGCAAACTCTTACAGGTGTACAAATACACCACCACAAATAATAATTATTAATGAATACTCCATACTTGACATTCCTTTTTATATTTTGTACAATAATTAAGCACGTTCATTTTTTGAAAATAAATGTATTGTTCCTTGGTTGAACATGTAAACTGTAAATGTATGTGGTATAACAGAATTTCCAGCTTTCTCTAGTGCATGTGAAAAATATGTTTAATTACAACAATAAAACAATAAAGCAAATAGAGATGCTAATACTTATGTATTATATTTTAACTTAAAGGCCCATTTTTGCAAAAAAATATTAAATGCGGATAACTGTATATATTCAATGATAATATTAACTATATAAAAATCTTTTTTATTTCACATTCTTTTATTAAAAATCTTCTGAAAACCTTTTTTTTTATTTCACATTCTTTTATTAAATAATTCTCTGCATTTTATAGTGTAGACTTAACTAGTCATTTACTATAATATTACCAGAGATGTTTAATACATGGTCAATTTTTACACAGTTTTAATATTCTTTGTTACATAAATACATTATTGCATTTATTAACCTTGTACAGCTATGGGAATACAATATTTTTGTGGTCCTTTTATGTATCACACATTTCAAATCCAGCTAAAGGCAATAATTAGGAAAAAGAAAAAAAAAAACAGCACTAGCACTTCAGTAAACATTTATTTTTAATTCATTAAAAAAAATCTCAGCTCCTCTGCTTTAAAGAGGCCGGAAGATTATATTGAAATGTTCAGTTATAATAAAGAAGAGAGCTTTAATCTACAATTTTGCATTTACATAGTTCCAGGCCAGGCGGGTATACTGTGTATTTTCCTAAAAAATAGGTGTCTTTAGTAAATCAGGACAAACAACTAAGTGATAAATATATAGAGAGAAAGAAAGAGGGAGAGATTGGTAGAGAGAGAGGGAAAGAAAGAATGATAGAGAGAGAGAAATAAATTTATATATATATCTATAGATATATATATATATCTATAGATATAGATATATATATCTATATCTATAGATATAGATATATATAGAAGGAGGGAGAGAGAAAGAAAGATAGAGATAGAGAGGTAGAGAAAGAAAGAACAATAGAGCGAGGGAGAGAGAAAGATAGATAGATAGATAGATAGATAGATAGATAGATAGATAGAAAAAAAAAATATAAATATATATATATATATATATATATATATATATATATATATATATATATATATATATATTTCCATCAATCACTATAGAGAGGGAGGGAGAGAGAAAGAAAGAAAGATAGAGAGGGAGAGAGAGAGAGAAAGAAAGAAGGCTCGTGAGAGAGGGAAAGAAAGAACAATAGAGAGAGAGGGAGAGAAAGAAAGAACAATAGAGCGAGGGAGAGAGAAAGATAGAAAGATAGCTAGATAGATAGCTAGAGAGAGAGAGAAAGATATATATATATATATATATATATATATATATATATATATATATATATATATATATATATATATATTTATATATACAGTATCTCACAAAAGTGAGTACACCCCTCTCATTTTTGTAAATATTTTCTTCTATCTTTTCATATGACAACACTGAAAAAATGACACTTTGCTACAATGTAAAGTAGTGAGTGTACAGCTTGTATAACAGTGTAAATTTGCTGTCTCCTCAAAATAACTCAACAAACAGCCATTAATGTCTAAACCGCTGGCAACAAAAGTGAGTACACCCCTAAGTGAAAATGTCCAAATTGGGCCCAATTAGCCATTTTCCCTCCCCGGTGTCATGTGACTCGTTAGTGTTACAAGGTCTCAGGTGTGAATGCAGAGCAGGTGTGAGTTCAACATGGCACCTCATGGCAAAAAACCCTCTGAGGATCTGAAAAATATTTTTTTTGCTGTACATAAAGAAGACCTAGGCTATAGGAAGATTGCCAAGACCCTGAAACTGAGCTGCAGCACGGTGGCCAAGACCATACAGCGGTTTAACAGGACAGGTTCCACTCAGAACAGGCCTCGCCATGGTTAACCAAAGAAGTTGAGTGCATGTGCTCAGCCTCATATCCAGAGGTTGTCTTTGGGAAATAGACATATGAGTGCAGCCAGCATTGCTGCAGAGGTTGAAGGTGTGGGGAGTCAGCCTGTCAGTGCTCAGACCATACGCCGCACACTGCATCAAATTGGTCTGCATGGCTGTTGTCCCAGAAGGAAGCCTCTTCTAAAGATGATGCACAAGAAGTCCGCAAACAGTTTGCTGAAGACAAGCAGACTAAGGACATGGATTACTGGAACCTTGTCCTGTGCTCTGATGAGACCCAAGATAAACTCATTTGGTTCAGATGGTGTCATGCGTGTGTGGCGGCAACCAGGTAAGGAGTACAAAGACAAGTGTGTCTTGCCTACAGTCAAGCATGGTGGTGGGAGTGTCATGGTCTGGGGCTGCATGAGTGCTTCCGGCACTGGAGAGCTACAGTTCATTGAAGGAACCATGAATGCCAACATGTACTGTGACATACTGAAGCAGAGCATGATCCCCTCCCTTC
Organism: Aquarana catesbeiana; assembly: GCF_042186555.1. Lineage (NCBI taxonomy): Eukaryota > Metazoa > Chordata > Amphibia > Anura > Ranidae > Aquarana > Aquarana catesbeiana. The sequence continues at coordinate 74,285,885 of NC_133335.1, read as the reverse complement.
AGAGACTGGGCAGCAGGGCATTATTCCAACATGATAACAACCCCAAACACACCTCCAAGATGACCACTGCCTTGCTAAAGAAGCTGAGGGTAAAGGTGATGGACTGGCCAAGCATGTCTCCAGACCTAAACCCTATTGAGCATCTGTGGGGCATTCTCAAAATGGAAGGTGGAGAAGCTCAAGGTCTCTAACATCCACCAGCTCCGTGATGTCGTCATGGAGCAGTGGAAGAGGACTCCAGTGGCAACCTGTGAAGCTCTGGTGATCTCCATGCCCAAGAGGCTTAAGTCAGTGCTGGAAAATTGTGGTGGCCACACAAAATATTGACACTTTGGGCCCATATTTGGACATTTTCACTTGGGGTTGTACTCACTTTTGTTGCCAGCGGTTTAGACATTATTGGCTGTGTGTTGAGTTATTTTGAGGGGACAGCAAATATAGAGAGAGGGGGGGAGAGAAATATAGATAGAGGGAGAGGGAGAGAGAAAGAAAGAAACAGAGAGAGAGAGAGACAGAGAGAGAGAGAGGGAGAGAGAAAGAAAGATAGATAAAGAGAGAGGGGGGAGAGAAAGAAAGAAAGACAGAGAGCGAGGGGGAGAGAGAAACATATAAAGAGAGAGAGGGAGAGAGAAAGAAAGAACGATAGATAAAGAGAGAGGGGGAGAAACAGAACGATATAGAGAGAAGGGGAGAAAAAAAAAAAAGAACAATAGAGAAAGAGGGAGAAAGAAAGAAAGATAGAGAGAGAGGCAGAGAAAGAAAGATTGTCAGTTATCATTATTAAGCTCTTTTAGACATATTATCAATTGTTCCAGAATTCAGTAATGTTCACTGACGTTTGGTGTGCTTTTTTTTATGATGCTGCAGCCAGTTGCTAGAAAAATAAACAGCGGTGCTATAAAAAAATGAGAACAAATTAATGTCAACATTTCAGCATCAGCTAGTTAACTAAAAGGTTCTGCTAGGTATAGGGTTAGGCAAAAAAAATAATCTTCCTCTTCACTACTGACTCCCTGTTACATTTTAATCTAGATAAGCAGAAATAAATGATCATTACTATCTATTAGAAATAAATATTAGTCATGTAATAAGTATTTACTCAATAATCATATTACTCATTATATAATCAATAACCTAACCCTTGTAAAATAACTGTATTAAGAGTGAAAAGGCTAAAAGAACACCTGTAATAATGGGGTTATTAAAGTGAGGTGAAATAAAGCCTTGGGAATTTGATTTAAAAGATAAATACTCATTATAAAAATACATTAAAGCCAATCATCTGCTTTATGCAACAAGAGATCAATAGAAAGATAATTCATAAAATATATCCTCTCAATGAAAGAATTATATGTGTTGCTTGAATTAAATATTTGTGTTTGGTTAGGCAGGCAGTTATAAAAAATAGCTAAAAGTATATTTGTGCTCTCCTAAAAGGATATGAAAAGATATCCCATAACTGGACTGACTATTTGAAGCAAATGATGAGGTTCAGTTTTATTGGCTTCCTTTCCTAATCAAATATCTCTATATATGTACACACGATCCCCACAGGCGAACAAGATTGTGCATGCCTGAGTTATTGGATGATCTCAGGGATGAAATTTCACCCTGGACAGTAGGGTGCTTAATTAAAAAAACACAGAAATTTGCCAGTACAAGAATTTACAAAAACTTAACTAATTGAAGTCAGTTCAAGCATATAAAAAAAGAATACAAATAAGGTTTTAAAATGAATACTAAAGAAATCAATCTAGCACAGAATACTCTCTGCCTACTACTTTGATATCAATGGAATATAGATCTCTAATCAAATGCAATGCAATGTACAGGCATGTATATTTAATGATTTTTGGAACTTAGAATGAAATTTGCATGTTTTAAGCCCCATATCAGCACATTTGTATAGTTCATGCCCCTTTTACTCTGTAATTAATATGTAGTGTCTGTTAGATTTCTTATTACACATATTGATTATTGATGGTGTCTATATATTTGTTTACTGAAGAAATGAAAGACAGCTACCCACTTGTCTTCAGTTTATTCCACAAACAACTACTGCAGTAATCCCCGCTCAGATATAACATAACTAATGCGTTTCACCCAATAGGGCTTAGTCATATAGAGTCTCTACCATGTTTCACCCAATAAGACTTAGTCGTAGAGAGTCTCTACTGTTTTTCACCGAACTAGGCCTTAGTCATAGAGTCTTTACCATGTTTTACCAAATAGGGCTTAGTCATTTAGAGTCTCTACCATGTTTAACCCAATAAGGCTTAGTTGTAGAGAGTCTCTACTGTTTTTCACTCAATAGGACTTAGTCATAGAGAGTCTTTACCATGTTTCACCCAATAGGGCTTAGTCGTAGAGAGTCTCTACTGAATTTCACCCAAAAGGGCATAGTTGTGGAGAGGCTCTACAACTGAGCCCTAATGGATGAAATAATTAAGTGGAGGTGGTTCTGGGCGGGGACTACTGTTGATGTTGTTTGTGGAATAAAGATTGCAACTTTTTCAGTGTTCGGCTGTCCTTTATTTCTCCATATCAGCCATGGCACCCAGCATTCAGGAGACAGCTGGAGAGCTGGCTTTGATGTTGTGTTATTTCAAACTGCATATTTGTTTAGTTGGCGGTGGTCTGATATATACAATCACTTATTTGTCAGATTTTGAGATTTTGGACGCCGGAAACTACTTTGAAATTAATGTTGAACTCTGGGAAAAAACAATTTTGGACCATTTTCTGTGCAAAAATACCATACCTCTGTTTATGCCTGTTCCATGTTTGGCTGCTGCTCCCTGCTCTCAGTAAAATTTGTTTTATTTATTTTCCTCCATCGGAAAAAGCTTTATTTTCTTTTCACTGAATGCAAGGCTTTCTGTAATTGGAGGAGGAAAGATTGCGACATCCATCCACCTCACCTCCAATCACGGAAATCCTTGCATTCAGTGAAAAGGATACACATTTTATGGAGGAGGTGTACAACGAGTGACCTGCTTTATCTGTGTATTTCTGCTGGAACTACAGTGCCTTGAAAAAGTATTGAAACCCCTTAATATTTTCCACATTTTGTTATGTTACAACCAAAAACGTAAATGTATTTTATTGGGATTTTATGTGATAGACCAACACAAAGTGGCACATAATTGTGAAGTGGGAGAAAAATAATAAATGGTTTTCCAAACTTTTTACAAATAAATATGTGAAAAGTGTGACGTGCATTTGTATTCAGCCCCCCTGAGTCGATACTTTGTAGAACCACCTTTCGCTGCAATTACAGTTACAAGTCTTTTTAGGGATGTCTTTACTAGCTTTGCGCATCTAGAGAGTAACATTTTTTTAACATTCTTCTTTGCAAAATAGCTCAAGCTCTGTAAGATTGGATGGAGAGTGACTGTGAACAGCAATTTCCAAGCCTTGCCACAGATTCTCAATTTGATTTAGGTCTGGACTTCGACTGGGCCATTCTAATGCTGCGTGCACACGATCGGAAATGCCGCCAGCAAAACTCTGATGAGAGCTTTTTGTCGGAAAATGCGACCGTGTGTATGCTCCATCGGTCTTTTGCTGGCAGAATTCCAGCCAGCAAAAGATTGAGAGCATGTTCTCTGTTTTTCAGTCGGGAAAAGTTCCTATCCGAATATGCGGTCGTCTGTATGCAATTCGGACGCGCAAAAAAATCATGCTCGGAAACAATTTGACGCATGCTTGGACGCATTGAACTTCATTTTCTCGGGTCGTTGTGGTGTTGTACGTCACCGCGTTCTTGATGGTCGAAAGTTCAGAGAACTTTTGTGTGACCATGTGTATGCAAGGCAAACTTGAGCGGAATTCCGTCGGAAAAACCATCCAAGTTTTTTCTGATGGAAATGCCGATCGTGTGTACATGGCATAACACATGAATATGCTTTGATCTAAGCCATTCCATTGTAGCTCTGGCTGTATATTTAGGGTCATTGTCCTGCTGGAAAGTGAACCTCCGCCCCAGTCTCAAGTCTTTTGCAGACTCTAACAGGTTTTCTTCTAAGATGCCCTGTATTTGGCTCCATCCATCTTCCCATCAAGTCTGACCAGCTTCCCTGTCCCTGCTGTGGAAAAGCATCCCCACAACATGATACTGCCACCACCATGTTTCGCGGAGGGGATGGTGTGTTCAGGGTGATGTGCAGTGTTAGCTTTCCGCCACACATAACGTTTTGCATTCAGGCCAAAAAGTTCAATTTGACCAGAGCACCTTCTTCCTTGTTTTTTGTGCCCCCCACATGGCTTCTCACAAACTGAAAACGGGACTTCTTATGGCTTTCTTTCAACAATGGCTTTCTTCTTACCACTCTTCCATAAAGGCCAGATTTGTGGAGTGCATGACTAATAGTTGTCCTGTGGACAGATTCTCCCACCTGAGCTGTAGATCTCTGCAGCTTCTCCAGAGTTACCATGGGCTTACTGGCTGCTTCTCTGATTAATGCTCTCCTTGCCCGGCCTGTCAGTTTAGATGAGAGCTGTGTCTTGGTATGTCTGCAGTTGTGCCATACCTTTTCCATTATTTATAGGATGGATTGAGCAGTGCTTTGTGAGATGTTCAATGCAAAGGATATTTTTTTATAACCTAACCCTGCTTTAAACTTCTTTATAACTTTATCCCTGACCTGTCTGGTGTGTTCCTTGGCCTTCATGATACTGTTTGTTCACTAAGGTTCACTAACAAACCTCTGAGGACTTCACAGTACAGCTGTATTTATATTGAGCTTAAATTAAACACAGGTGGACTCTATTTACTAATTAGGTGACTTCTAAAGGCAATTGGTTCCACTAGATTTTAGTTAGGGGTATCATAGTAAAGGGGGCTGAATACAAATGCACACCACACTTTTTTCAGATATTTATTTGGAAAAAAAAAAAAGAAAACCATTTATCATTTTCCTTCCACTTCAGAATTACAGTGCCTTGCAAAAGTATTCACCCCCTTGGCATGGGCGTCCGCAGGTAGGGGCAGGGGGGGGTCAAGTGCCCCCCCTGGAATCAGGGATCAGATCTTAAATTCAGCACAGTTGCATCGCTATCGGGGTGCGGGTAGCCCACACCCAGGTGCCACCCACCAGTGGGGTGACACCATCCAGGTGCTGTCAAGCTCCCCCCATCAGTGTAGAGTGACTTCGGGCTCTTTTCCCTGCTCAGTCCAGCAGAGAATTCAGCGGCACTGTGACAGGAGAAAGCGAGCTGCGGGCTATCAGAGGTTTCCCCCGCTCTCCCCCCTTGCTCCTGTCAGGGAGAAGAGACGGTGGCTTTCACCAGGTTCCCCCACCCAGCTTCCTGCCCGCTCCGTTCCTTCCCTATTGGCCATAACTGAGGGCCAATTAAAGGAGACTAGGAGAGGAGAGCATCATGGGACATGTAGCCCCCAAAGATTGGCAGCCCCATTTTCCACAGGGAGGAGACTACAACTCGATCAAGAGAGAGATTGAGAGACTGCAGCCTGGAAAAAAGCTGAGGGAGAGAGTGCTACAGGACATAGAATGTGGAGTGTGCTAGGCTGAAGCCAGAGAAAGAGCCACACTGCCCAGCACCACCAGAGAGAGAGAGACATGCCGCCCAGCACCACCAGAGAGAGAAAGACTGAGCCACTACCAGGGTACAGACATGCTACACTACTAACCAGAGTCGCTCCCGGGGAACCCAGAGTGAGCGATCATCCAGCTGGAGGGATCGCTGCTGTAGTTTCGCTGGGTCTGGTAAGAGGGCCTGTTGGCCATTATCCATTACTTATCCTAGGGACTGCACTACGTCTGCAGTCTCTGACCATGATAATGTGATAGTGACATTGTCAAAAAGGGGCGGTGCATGGGTGACCCTAAAGTGATGCCCCCCTGAAAAAAGTTCTGTGGACGCCCATGCCCCTTGGCATTTTTCGTGTTTTGTTATCTCACAACCTGGAATTAACATGGATTGAGAATTGGCATCATTTCATTTACAGAACATGCCCACAACTTTGAAAATGATTTTTTTTTATTGTGAAGCAAACAACAAATAGGACAAAATAACAGAAAAAGTCAATGTGCATAACTATCCACCCCCTAAAGTCAATACTTTGTAGAGCCACCTTTTGCGGCTATCACAGCTCCAAGTCGCTTTGGATAAGTCTCTATGAGCTTGCCACATCTTACCACTGGGATTTTTGCCCATTCCTCCTTGCAAAACTGCTCCAGCTCCTTCAAGTTGGATGGTTTGTGCTTGTGAACAGCAATCTTTAAGTCTGACCACAGATTTTCTATTGGATTGAGATCAGGGCTTTGACTAGGCCATTCCAACACATTTACACGTTTCCCCTTAAACCACTCAAGTGTTGCTTTAGCAGTGTGTTTGGGGTCATTGTCCTGCTGGAAGGTGAACCTCCGTCCTAGCCTCAAATCACACACAGTGTGGTACAGGTTTTGCCCAAGAATATGCCTGTATTTAGCACCGTCCATCTTTCCCTCAACTCTGACCAGTTTCCCAGTCCCGACTGCTGAAAAACATCCCCACAGCATGATGCTGCCACCGCCATGTTTCACTGTGGGGAAGGTGTTCTTTGGGTGATGGGATGTGTTGGGTTCGCACCAGACATAGCGTTTTCTTTGATGCCCAAAAAATTAAATTTTAGTCTCATCAGACCAGTGAGCCTTCCTACATACATTTTGGGAGTCTCCCACATGCCTTTTTTCAAACTCAAAATGTGCCAATTTGTTTTTTGCTGAAAGTAATGGCTTTCTTCTGGCTACTCTGCCATAAGGCCCAACTCTATGGAGCGTACGGCTTATTGTCGTCCTATGTACAGATACTCCAGTCTCTGCTATGGAACTCTGCAGCTCCTCCAGGGTTACCTTAGGTCTCTGGGCTGCCTCTCTGATTAATGCCCTAATGCCCTAATGTCCCTGAGTTTTGGTGTGCGGCCGTCTCTTGGCAGGTTTGTTGCTGTGCCATGTTCTTTCCATTTGGTTATGATGGATTTGATGGTGCTCCTAGGGATCATCAAAGATTTGGATATTTTTTTAAAACCTAACCCTGACTTGTACTTCTCAACAACATTGTCCCTTATTTGTTTGGAGAGTTCCTTGGTCTTCATGGCAGTGTTTGGTTAGTGGTGCCTCTTGCTCAGGTTTTGCACCCTCTGGGGCCTTTCAAAAAGGTGCGTATATGTAATGACAGATCATGTGACACTTAGATTGCACACAGGTGGACATCGTTTCACTAATTATGTGACTTCTGAAGGTAATTGGTTGCACCAGAGCTTTTTATGGGCTGCATAACAAAGGGGGTGAATACATATGCACATGCCAATTATCAGTTTTTTATTTCGGAAAAATAGTTTTATGTATATATTTTTCTAAATTTACTTCACCAACTTAGACTATTGTGTTCTGATCAATCACATATAATTCAGATTAAAAAAAACATTGAACTAAAGTCTGTAATGTAACAAAATAGGTAAAAAGCCAAGGGGGATGAATACTTTTGCAATGCACTGTATGTGCCAATCCAAATAAAATACATTTACCTTTTTGGTTGTAACATGACAAAATGTGGAAAATTTCAAGGGGTATGAATACTTTTTCAAGGCACTGTACAGGTTCCATGCCAGATATTTGGCACTTAAAAGTACCGTGGGGGCTGAAAAAAAGTAACAGTTTTACGAAGTGGAGTAGCAGCCAAAAGTGGGACAGGCATCAATAAGGGTAATTTATTTTCACACAGCAAACAGCCCAGCTTTTAGCATTAATAATAATAATAATAATAATAATAGTTAAAGGGAAACTGTCAGAACAGCTGCTCTGTCAAAGCGAGGACAGCCATTGCCAAAATCTTGGAACCAACACTAGTTCCAGGGCAGGTAGGTCACAATGAATAATGCTATAGAGGTGTGTTCTGCCTTGAAACCTGGACTGGTGATCTATTATACCTGAGCTTTTGAGGACGTCATGTGATGACGAAACACGTCAAGCGCAACTTTTGGTGCATCACTTCCGGTCTAGGTGGAATGCACACAGATGTCTGGCGGCTTCCTGCCTGATCAGAAACTATGGGATTTTTTTTACTGTGTTTGCTTGTTCAGCAAAAGTTTTAATAATAAAACAATACCATTTTACGCTATGAGAGGTTCCCTTTTAAATCAATTGATTGCTATGATACTGGGTTCACCAAACTATTGATCCATATACCCACAAGAAGAGGATATCAGGCAATTGCCAGGAGGCATCATCTGGTCGCGAGGCTGACCTTTTTTGTTTCACAACAAAGGGGTCAACACCATTCGGTGAGTGCGGACCTATATTAGAGCATGTGGTAACATAGCAGCACCACAGGGCACTATTTTGGTGTGAAGGCACAAGCACTTCTTTTACTGTCATAAGGTTGGACTTTCACCATGGATTTGATGATTATTAATATCCGAAACTGAGTACTTTACAAATATTTAAGATTGAGCACGTTATTATCATTATTTGATTTCACAAACATTCATTGTAGCAATGATTGTGCTGTTTAGCACATATATTATATTGTGTCATTTGTGATCTCTTATACCTGATAGGTACTTTTGGCTTTGACAGATTAAAGTTTTTCTACCAGTTTGTTATTCCTTTTAACCACTTAAAATAAACGTCATGAAAGAAACTGGATGGATACCAATAATCTGAATGGAATGTTATTCATGGGGATCTTACATTGTTTAGAAAATTTGCATGGTCTTTTTTGTTCGAATAAATACAGCATGAATGGTGTGAGCAAGATATGTGATATAAAAAATCACTATAGTATACAAAATGTTTGCTGTATACTTTATGAGGAATTTGTGAAAACAGCTGCATTACACCAATTTTTCCTCTGCCCAAACCCAATTCCTTCTAATCTTTTAATGCAGCGTATTCTCTTCTTCTTTATAATGCTAGAATAATGAAGTTGTTTTGCTGCTGATATTCACAGAGTTCTCACAAACTGATTTCTTTATTATTTTTCGTGATCTCCTGAATAATATTTGTTATTTTTTTTCGTCAAATCTCCATAATAATGTTTACAATTTATTTTTATAGTGATCTTTTTTTTTTTCAAGATCTCCATTTTTTTATTTTTTATGAAAATCTCCTTTTTTTAATATTTTTTTTCTACTGATCTCCATAATATTTTTAGTCGTTTTGTGTGTCAAGTTATCACAACACCATTATTAACTTGTATTTTTTAAACTCAAGGAGGTTGTTTGGTGTTCTTTGTTAATTTGACATTGTATTTTTTGAAATGTACCTGCCTACTTACAAACAAACTGTCCTTTTTGAAGTAAAACACATAGGCAAGTATTTGTGAAAAAGCCATTTATTAGGGGTCATAACAAAATAAAAAGGAAGGTAACGCTGGATAAACTGGTGAAATTTGCGACCTGGTGGGTGTAGAGGAAGGCTTCTTGTACAGCTCCGGCTCGAGATCCCCTGATAGTGGGACAGCAGGCTCAGGAGCACGGTGGGGTAAGGAGCAGCAGGCTCAGGAGCACGGTGGTGCCTATGATCAGTCCAGAAGTCTGTATCAGCGGAAGCCAGGAACTTGCAGCAGGAAGCTGGAACACAGCAGGTTGCAGGCAGGAAAGGTGGCAGATGGCTGGCAGACTTGGCAGGAGATGGGTAGAGATGCACCACTGGAGACAGGAGCTTGAAGCAGGCTGGACAGCCAGAAGCAGGGTCAGACAAATCGGGTAGGCAGCAGACAGGCAGATCAGGCAGAAGTGGCAGGCAGAAGCGTAGTCGGGTCACAGGCAGGTCTTGGCAACAGACGGGCAAATCAGGCATAGACAGCAGGCAGAGGCTTAGTCGGGTCACAAGCAGGTTCGGCAAAAGGTGCTAGGTAACAGGAACTGGAGACAGAGAATAGTCCGTGGGAAGCCAAAGGGTCAGGACAGGAAGCAGGCAGCGGTAGTAGGGAACAAGCAGCAGAAGTCAAACAGACAGGAATCAGGATTCAGGTAACGCTGTAGACCAAGCAGCAACCAGCCAGTGTTGAAGCTCCGTTTAAATAGACCGACTGGTACCAGTTCTGGTAACAGGTGCGCGCACACGCCAACGCGCGGTCCCATTCGCGCACGCGCATGTGCATCCACAGAAGCGCCCACAGTCATTCTGGACATTCTTGGTTGGCGCCTGCGCACAGGTATGAGCCTGGAAACAACAGTAGTACTTTGCAGACGTCTTCCCTGACAGTACCCCAGGGCACACATCAACTATTTTACAGCCAAAATTGGTAGCATAAGGAGTCCATATAATAGTGAGCACAATCCAGTCCAGGACTCCAAGAGATCAGGAACAGCAGCAGATGACATATATGTCCCCAGGCTGTGGTCTTACAACAGCCTGCGTCTTTTGTCAGACCAGACTGAACCCAGGCCATCACTTTCTTGTCTTCCTTCCACGCTTGCTTCCAGGCTTGCTTCCATGCTGTGGCAGGCTTCCAGGCTGTGGCTCTGGTGTTGGAGTTGTGGCAGGAGGTGGAGGAGGAGGAGGATGGTCGAACTCACAAACCTGGCTTTGGCTTGTGAGTTCGCCCCTCAAGCCCTTATTTAGGGCTTGTAAGATAACTTCCTCACAGAAGAGGCGTTGGGCCTCCTCCATTTCCTGCATTTTGCAGGCTGCCATGCAGGCATAGTCCTCTTGAAGATTGGGGGGGTTCTGAGGGCCGCAGTAGCCTGCCAAAATAGTCCAAGTGCTGCCTCCTTCAGGTTCCTCCCCTTCCTGGGCCTTTTTTTTTAAGGCGGAGGGGAGGAACCTGGGATTCAGTCAGGCTACTGGGCCCGGCCACCTCCTGGCTGCCACTTACCCCCGCCACCTCCTGGCTGCCACTTACCCCCGCCACCTCCTGGCTGCCACTTTTCACAGCCTCCTCCTGGCTGAGGCTTTCCTGTGTATGAAAAAGGAACATAATTTTAGTTTTTGGTTCATCAATCACACACAATTTTCAGCTCATGACTGTTGCAAATTGAATGTTAATAAATATAAAAGACTATCATTCTGACCCCAGCATTTTTCATTCTTGTCCCAATCATTTGTGGCCACTACTGTCTATTGATATGTAAAACACTTTGTTAACTCAGAAATTAGTGATCAATAATAACATCTAGTTAACATCATTCATTTTTGGACAAGAAATATGTTGAACAATGCTATACCTGGCTCAAGCTGGGCTCCTCCACATCTTCCTGGCTGGAAGGCCCAGGTTGGACATCGGAAGCCTCAGCTGGGGTGGAAGGAAGTGTTGAAGGAAGACTGGAGAGTGCTGGCCTGGGTTCCCTCTGGTCTGCCAGGAAATGCAGTCTGTCATAGTACCACAGCCTGGGGATATAAATGTCATCTGCTGCTGCTCCTGATCTCTGGGAATCCTGGACCTACTTGCGCTCCCTATTATAAGTGCTCCTCATGCCACCAATTGTGGCCTTCAAATAGTTGAAGGTTCCTGTGGGGATCTGCGGCTTCACTAATTCCAGCAAATGATTCAGCGCTGCCTTCCTCTTTCCTTGATTGGTATAAAAGGGGTGGTTTACCTGCCACAGACAGGGCAGCTCCCTGTACATATCAATGAATATGGGGATAAAGTCCTGATTATTCAATAGATCCATTTTCTCTGCAAGACACAACACAAGACAAAAACCCTAATGTCAGGCTAAACTCTCCTAATCGTGTCCCAATATAGGCCTCAATATATAAGCAGTATAGGCCCAAGTTAAAATTGTACCTTCGTTATCACGATCAGCGCTTCCACTACTCCTTCCTTCGTTCACAGATCGTACATACAACGCACGCGTGTTACGCTTTATATACACTGCGCATGCGTGAAACGCCGCCCGCCCCCTGACCTTCTATCTAGTATATTCCCCACCCCTTCTTTTTCGGCACAGTGGGAGAGCACATGGCAGAGAAAGAACAAGTGCATGAAGACAGCAGCAACGACAAAAGCCCGGAGCCACGAACATCCCAATCCTGGAGGAGATTTAAGGCCTCAAATATGTCCTTTGTAGAGATGGTGGAGATGGTGGATATCTTGAAGAGGGCCAACTATGATGGGAAGTATGGACCGTACCCAAACCCAAATGTGAGAAAGGCCAAGATCATGACTAAAGTTGTTAGAAGTCTGCACAGGAATTTTGGGGTACGACGATCCAAGGATCAATTGAGGAAACTCTGGTCAGACCTGAAATTGAGGGAGCATGATCAGTATAGAAAGATCAGGAAACTGCGTCTAAAAAGTAAGTAGTTGTCGTGTGTTCCTATTATTATTGTTACTTTAGTGCTGCTCCATGTGCTTTTCTTTACTGTTGTACAGTTTAAAATGGCAACTTTCAGGTTCATGGGCACAGTAATCGTTCATAGTAAAAATTGTTCGTTCGCCCACTAATACAATGTTTTTTGCAGATACAGGTTAACTACATTTGTTCAGGCCTATTTGTATTCAAAGAAGTTTAGTACATCGTTGTCTAAATGGGTTTGTAACTAGAATGAAATGCAAACTTGATTTAGTGTAAGGAGAGGACACTCTGAAGCTGTTTACACATCTGGATGCAGGAGCACTAGTATAGGACACCAGAACAAACTTTTTTAGGGTGTCCCACACAGGTGCTCCAGTGGATACTAAGGGTGTCTCTATGTGTGAAACTTGACCAAAAACGGTAAGTATTCCAGCTTTAAGAAAGGGAAAAAATTATGTGTTCAGCTTGGAACTCTGCCAAAACAGACAATTGTACAACACTTCCAAGCAATGTTTAATATTCCTATTTCTGCCCTCAAATATCTGTGTGCTAAGTATACCTTTTTTTTATTCACATAGGGGAGAAACGATTCAGGACATCAGAGGACACCAGGGACCCCCAACCTCCTAAAGAAGAGGAAATCCCCACACCACAACCAAGGATGTGGAGGAAGGAGAGGTTTATGAATTGGGCAAAATAGTGACTACAACAAGTGAGTGTCTGAGACCCCAGCTTCAGGTAATAGATGGATGCCTGCATATTTATAATACATGGTGTGTTTTTGTAGTTGTGGAGAATGCAGCATGCAAGGATTATATGGTTAAGTTTATATTCCGCCATGTTGATTGGCATAAGGTATAGGCAGAACTGGCTGGCCATTATCCCGAAAGCATTCTCCACAACTCTTCTGGCTCTGGCCAGCCGGTAGCTAAAAACCCTCTGGCCAGGGGTGAGGGTCCTCATCGGGAACAGCTGCATCAGGTGACCACCCAGCCCAAATGCTTCATCAGTGACAAAGACGAATGGCAGACCAGCCACGTTGTCTTCTGGAGGTGGCAATCCCAAGCCACTACTCTGGAGCCGTCCATAGAACTCGGTTTGGGCGATGACTCCACCATCCGACATCCGGCCATTTTTCCCCACGTCCACATAGAGAAACTCATATTTCGCCGACACCACTGCCAACATCACTATACTATTAAACCCCTTATAGTTGTAATAGTATCACCCCAAGTTGGGGGGTGGGACTATGTGGACGTGTTTCCCGTCTATTGCCCCTCCGCAGTTGGGAAAGTCCCACTGCTGGGCAAATTGGGAAGCCACATCTGCCATTCCTGTGGCGTTGAAGGAAACTGTGGAGTGAAACAAGAAAAATAAAAATGAGTACTTTTGCACATAACATTGCAAGCAGATTAGACACAAACATTCTTGGCCAACATCAGTATAACATTGATTTTAAGGAGTATTTAAAGAAAAAAACTAAGGTCCACTTATCAGATTCCCCCCCCTCTGATGGCCCATTGTACAAATTTTAGGGGGGAGGAGATGTTTTGGACAGGTAACCCTCTCCACTTCATTAAGAGCTGAATGCATAAATAATGTGTGTTTCTTTGGCCAGCCCCTCCTTACTTACACTATTGGCAGCCCACTGGACGGGTAAGAAGTGTCATAATCCAAAAATATGAATACACACTGTAAAATTGAAGCACATTTTTACATTTTGCAATTACCTATCAAGATAATAGGAGAACAAAACTTTAAACAGTACCATTTGAAAGTATTCAGGCAGGCCCTTTCACTACATGCTTTGGGGTCCCAAATGATTTTGGGATCCCCAAAAAAAGCCTTGGGCACTCTGCCTGAATTTAATGACACAAATAACATTCAAACACATTTTAGGGGGTGTTTAGGGTAAAGCACTACTATGGAGCTGACAAAATACATTGTTAAGTGACTAGGCTAGGTGTGTATGGGCCCAGGATAGCATGCTGGGGAGGTTAGTAAAGGCAAATATGCATGAAGGACAAAAAAGGAACTTGAAAAACTTCCAGCATGCATGAGGATAAAGAGGACATTCACAGCATATTACAATCATGGTAATTAGGGAATGATGAAAGAAATACAATACTATAGCAAACATTAAATACATAGAATGTGATGTTAAAGGAGAAATCTTACCTTAATATAGTCCTTCTGCAGGACCTGTATGATGGCAGAACAGGTCTTTGGAATAATAATCCCCAGAACCTGGGGGGAGATGTCAGTTGAGAACTTGATGTCCTGCAGACTTCTCCCTGTTGCCAAGTACCGCAACGTGGCAACTAGCCTCTGTTCAGGAGTGATGGCTTGCCGCATGCAGGCATCCTGCTTCGTAATATAAGGGGACAGCAAAGCCAACAAACGGAGAAAAACGAGGTCCGTCACCCGGAGATAATTCCTGAAATCTTCAGGATTATTCTCACGGATCTCCCGCGACAAAGGCATGTGAGAGAATTGGTCACGCTGGAGCAACCAATTCTTTGTCCATGAACTCCTCCTCCCCCTGTTCATTGACTGGACTTGGGTCAAAGCAAGAATCCCAACACCAAGCCCCCACACAGCACGAACTCTACGATGAGTACGTACCCGCAACATGGCTTCAAAATGATCGGCTGGTCAGAACAAACTAACAGAACGTACTGAAAATCAGAAAGGCCTGAGAGGAGCGAGCTGAAAATCAGAAACGAGCGGACAAGAACACACTGAAAATCAAATACGTAATATAAAAATACGCTATGAAAACTAGATACGAACTGACTACACACACTGAAAACCAAATACGAACCCACAAGCACAAACTGAAGAGCAGTAATGATCTGAAAAGCACAAGGCTGAAAAGCGTGAATCGTCTTTCACCAAACTTCTACTAACACGAGATTAGCAGAAGGAGCCCAAAGGGTAGCATACTTGGTATTGAACTTCCTCTTTATAGTGCCGTCGTTCGTGTTGTATGTCAGCGTGTTCTTGACGATCGGAATTTCAGACATTTGTGCGACCGTGTGTATGCAAGACAAGTTTGAGCCAACATCTGTCGGAAATAAATCACAGGATTTCCTTGTCGGAATGTCCGATCGTGTGTACGCGGCATTATAGTAATGTAACACTTTGAACGGAAATGATGAACTTTGACACTGGGCTCTACCCCGCCACTATAATCGATAGTTATAGTATCTTTGTGCTACCCATGAATTCATGAGACTTCAATTGTGATTGAATCAATTCATTAAGATTATGGAATTATCCTTAGGAATTATTTAGTTATAATTCTCTTTTAAAAACGTTTAATTCATGAACATAAAAATTGCGGAATAGGTATTTTGTTGCCTGAAATAAGCAAGTAGCTATTTTACACTGTGTTCCCATTGGAAGATTTCTAAATACCCCCTCTTCCTCAAAAATGTAGGATTTCCCAACACTTTCTGTAGTGGTGACAATGGTCACCCAGACAAATAACGTGGGTATATCTCTGCAGTGATTGGGGAACGGGGGGGGGAGATGACAATAAAAAGCTGATAGAGTTTCTAACCCTTCCACATTCTACTCAAACCTAAATGAAAATCTTTGGTTTTGCATGTACCTTTATAATTGTATTTTTATTAGATTTTTAACATTGTAGAATGAACAAGTACAACAGTATTGTACAATATAGAATATAAAATATAAAGTTATTGAGAACATCTTTATATCAAAACAGGATAAGTACATAGGAACAGAATTCACAGTTACAGAGCACTGGCTGCTCTGTACATTATGTCCAGGATGTAGAAAATGAATAATCCTAAAATAGAAGTGCAGGATCAAAACTATAAATTAGTTACATAAAAAAGAAGAACACAGATTCCATGAAAGATATGTGGTATGGAATAATAATTTCTAAATAACATATGTGAAAATGGGGCAAATGGGGGGGGGGTGGAATTTCATGATCACATGGGAGGCCTATGCCAGTAAAAGCTTAAACAATGGTATTTGGCATAGGAGTCCCAAATTCCGACCTATCCCAGGGTTCCCACAATTTTTCAAATTGGGGGATAGTGTCGTGTACTGAGGCCGTTAGATATTCCATCCTTCGAATATCAGCTACTAATTGTAGAAATTTGGGCCAAGGGGGAGGGGCATTGGACAGCCAACATAGGGGAATAAGTCGTTTGGCAGCCAGTAGTATGTAAGAAAGAAGCCGGTTAGCTCTTTTGGTTAAGCCAGGAAAAGGAAGGCCCAACAAATAGTGTAAGGGGTCTAATGGGAGAGATTTATCCAACACTTTCTGTATCAGGAGCCTCACCTCACCCCAAAAAGGCTGTATCATTGAACACTGCCAAAATATATGGAATAAGGAACCCGTGTCAATCCCACAACGCCAACAGCGCGGCGAGACTGAAGGGTCGTATTTATGAATAACATAAGAATTTTCATAGAAGTCTCCCATTGGGTCACACACTTGGAAGACTTGGAAACAGAAGACCAAATCTTATCCCATAACTGGATTGAAATAGATCTGCCTATCAAATGGGACCACTTTCCCATATAATGATGCATGGTCTCAGTAAGAGGTGTCGACTCATGAAGGATACGATGGATGGAGGATATTAAGTGTAGCTGGTGGGGTCCTTGAGCGCATATGTATTCGAAAGTAGTTGGACTATCTAGGGATAAAGTTGAAGATTTAGAGTGAAAAAAGTGTCTAACCTGCAGGTAGAAGTAGAAAAGTTGGGGAGAAATATTGAATTTCTCATGTAAAGTGTCAAAGGGATGTAGCTTTCGCGTAACAGGGTGTACTAAATTTCGAAGTTGGAAAAGGGAGACGTTAAGCCATGGGAAGATCCTGCCCAGGGACAAACTGTCTGGTATGAGTGGGTTAAACAATACATTGATGAGCGGGGAGCAAGGTGAGGCGAGTTGGTATTCTTTAAGACATTTACGCCAAATGGTTAGAGTAAAATTCATTGGGCCAGTGCACTGGTGTTTGAAAGTGGGATCCATAGAAAAGGAACCATCCCGAACCAAGGAACACGGGTGAACTGGGTATATCACACCCTTCTCAATAGCGGACCATTGATTTGGAGCAAACAGAGAGGACCAGGAAATAATAGGCCTTAAATGTGAGGCATAATAATATTTGAAAATGTCCGGTGCACCCATTCCACCCCTGGACCTCGGAGCAAACACCACTGACCTTGCTATACGGTGAGCCCTATCGCCCCATATGAACTTTAAAAAGTTACACTGAAGTGTCTTTAATTGGGATGAGGGCAAAGCAACTGGTAACGTTTCAAAATGGTATAGCAGTCTAGGTAAAATAGACATTTTTAAAACGTTTATCCTGCCCAACAAGGACAACGGATACTTAGCCCAAGTCATCAAGGATTTATTAATTTCCAGAACCAAGGGTGGAAAGTTAGCAGAGTAGAGAGAAGAGTAGGATGGGGTGAGAAGAATGCCTAAATATTTGAGGGAGGTTTTACACCACTTATAGGGATAGGACTCTTTGAGCTGTGATAATATGGGTAATGGGATATGTATGGGCAGGGCTTCAGTTTTAGACGTGTTAACCTTATAGCCCGAAATGACCCCGAAGGAAGACAACAATTTGTGTAGAGAGGGGAGAGAAATCAGTGGATTGGTGATCGTGAGCAAGATGTCATCCGCGAAGAGTGATAATTTATATTCCCCTTGCCGCATTACCACCCCCCGAATATCCGGATGGGTGCGGATGGACTCAGCCAGGGGTTCCAAGCAGAGAATAAAAAGCAATGGCGACAAAGGACACCCCTGCCGAGTACCGTTAGTCATGGGGAAGCTTGGTGACAAGAAGGATGACATCTGTACTTGAGCTGTGATTGTTGAATATATAGCCTCCAAAGCCTTCAGATATGGACCCCTAAAGCCATACTTCTCTAAAACATTAAACATATAAGGCCAGCTTAACCTATCGAAGGCCTTTTGTGCATCTAAACTCAAGATCAATGCCTGTCTAGAGGTTCTATCCAAAAGGTCTATCAGATTTATTGTACGACGGGTGTTGTCTTCCGCGTGTCTACAAGGTACAAAACCTACTTGATCCTTATTAATCAATTTGGGGATAATCCTAGATAACCTGGATGCAAGAATTTTTGTAAAAATCTTATAATCTGAATTTAGAAGAGCTATCGGCCTATAATTATCTGGGATAGAGGGATCCTTACCTGGCTTCGGAATGACAGAGATAAATGAATGAGAGAATTGTGAAATAGGAGGTATACCCTTAAGCAGGGACTCATAGAGGGTTAGCATGTGTGGAGATAGAATATCAAAAAAGGATTTGTAGTAAAAATAGGGTAAACCGTCAGGACCGGGCGATTTGTGTAATGGGAGTTTCCTAACTATGGACAAAAGTTCTTCAGTCGTTACGTCTATATTCAAACTGTCCAAGTCTTCCGAAGACAGCTTCGGGAGTTTTATATTAGAAAAAAAATGTTTACATTTTTCCTGAGCAAAGTTAAAACCGTGCTCAGGAGTGAGGCAGTTATACAATTTATGGTTAAATTTGCAGAAGGCGCTAGACATTCCACAGGGACAGTAAACTCTAGATCCATCTGTCTGTTGAAGGAAATCAGGAAATGAGTTGAATGGACGCGGGTGGAGTTTATTAACTAGCATTCTATGTGGTTTATTTGAATACTCGTAAAACTTCTGCTTTGTCCATAGTAAAGATCTGACTGCCCTGCCCAGTTGTATTGATTTGATTTGCTCCCTAAGAGAGGTTACCCTGCGTAGTTTTAAAACTGTAGGGCTCCGCAGCAACCAAACCGGAGGTAAGAGACTGTAAAAGACTATTTCTATCTTTCTTTATCCTGGAGCTTTCGGCTATGCAGGCACAGCGGAAAACAGTTTTATGTGCTTCCCAAAGTGTGGAGAAGTCTGAGACTGACCCTATGTTATGTTGAAAATATTCTTCTAGATTTTTTGCTAGTATATTACGTGAGACCTCAGATTGTAGCAGGTGATTGTTTAGGCGCCAATGGCATGACTTAGGGTAGGCCTGGGATAGCACAAGATGTAACATGATGGGAGCATGGCATGACCATGTAATAGGTGATATATCAACCTCAGCCACATAAGATATGAGTGGGGCTGATATAAAGATGTGGTCGAGGCGTGAGTACATTTTTTGGGCCGAGGAATAGAAGGTGAACTGTTTAGAGGAGGGGTGTCTGATCCTCCATGAGTCGAACAATCGATGAGACCTTATACATTTGCGAAAAGAGTTAGCTTGGGATGAAATCTTTTTAGAGGGCATGGTATTAAAGAGGGTTTGTCTGTCTCTATTGGGGGACATAACCAGATTGAAATCCCCTCCTATGATCATAAAAGGTTGCGATGGGTAGTGAGGAGAGTCAAACAATGTGTTAAGGAATTCAATCTGGCCTGTATTAGGAGCATAAACATTAATGAGGGAAAACGATGTAGTCATATATTCACAATCCAGGATGAGATATCTACCAAGAGGGTCGGCATGAGATCTTTTAACCTTAATAGGACATGACTTCCTAATCAAAATCGCCACTCCCGCCTTGCCCGAGGAATCCGAGGCAAGGAAGGAAGTGGGGAAATACCTTGAGGCAAATTTGAGCGAACCATCAGACTTAAAATGGGTCTCTTGAACCATCACCACATCTGCGTCTGAGGCCCTGAAGTCCTTCAGGGCTATCCAGCGCTTACGGACGGAACCCAGACCTTTAACATTATACGACATAATTTTCAAAGCCATATGTATAGACCCAGTAGATTCGCTTTTGTAAGGTTACAGACATCAAGGGATAAAGAAACATACCCACATATCAGCAGACATATCCTGTAATAAAACTGCATTTGGTTAGAAAGGTAGGAATAAGACATTTGCATCCTTAGCACCAGAGTGATATCCATGAACATAGAAAAAAAAACAAGAACCAACTGGGAAAACAATAAAAACAAAAAACAAAATTCTCTAAGGCCTGAGAGGCAATTGCATCTCAGGAGGCCTTGAACAAATGTCAAGACCAGGTAGGGGCGTATACAGACTTCCATCAGAAGACTCTAGGTAGAGAACTGGGAAGTACCTGCCGCTCACCTCATGAGCTCGTTAGCATTAGAAATAGATTCTGCCATTACAAGAGTGATTAACAAGTCAGCGAAATTTACTGAACGGTCTGTCAACTGAAACACTTATGACCGGGGAGGAAGAATGGACATTAGCTATAGGACTTCACAGGTTGAGGAAAAATAGTTCAACCCTTGTATAAAAGGAAAACAAAACCAAAACCAAAAGGAGCAGGGTAGGTGTCCAAAGAGAAAAAAAAAAATATGGTAGATCAGAGTATTAACTTCTACTACTCTAGGAACATGTAGAACGTTCTGAGTAGTACAATGTGGATGGATCCATGAAGACAAATGTTGAGCGATCAAGGGGGTTGCTTGAAGTTACGAAGATGCTGAGGTGTGGAGAAGCGTTTCCTGGATTTGTCTCTCACAGGGGTCCAGATGCGGCTGGGTGTTTTAGGAGGGGGACGAGCCTGATTATTTGGAGGGATTAAATCCTCTTCCGGGAGTGGAGGTAGGCCAAGACTTTTCAAAAATGCCTCACCCTCCAACAACTCACGCAGAGTGTGCTGTACGCCATCCTTGGATACGGTGAGGCGAAATGGAAAGCCCCAATAATATGGGATCTTGTGATGTTGTAGGTGGAGTGTGATTGGGCGCAGATTCCTACGTTTGGCAAGGGTAATGGGGGACAGGTCACTGAAGATCTGAAGTTTTACCCCCATGTATGTAAGTTGGGATTTGTTGCGGGTGGCAATGGTGAGCGCTTCCTTGCTTTCAAAATAATGAAATTTCACTATGACATCTCTGGGTCTGGCTCCAACCGGAGGCCTAGGGGCCAGAGACCGATGGGCCCTATCAAGGCGCCAATCAATATCCACCACTGTAGGGGCCAAAGTATTAAAGAGACCCAGAAGATAAGTACGTAGATCAGAGTCTCCCACCGTTTCCGGGATACCTCGAAAGCGTAAGTTTTGTCTCCTTTCTCTATTTTCCAAGTCCTCTGCTGTAGCTGCAATTGAGAGACTGAGAAACGTAAGTTGTGGTTTTCCTCTTCAATTGCTTGCACATCATTTATCATCTCATCAAATTTATTTTCGAGAGTATTAGTACGTTCACCAATTTGGTCGATCTCTCCACTCAGTTCCGTAGCTAACTTGTTTACCTCTAATGAGACATTATTTGTAATTTGTTGTAGCAAAAGCTGCAACTTGGCATCAAGCTTGGCATCTAATATGTCTGGGGTAAGAATCTCGCGTGAGGCGGGAGAGTCGAGACTTGGGCCTTGAGCAATAGTAGATGGTAAGTTTACAGCATTCTCCGCTCCCATGGATGTATCCATCACCGCAAAAGGGTCTGTGGGGGAGTTTGAGGTCATAAGTTGCGGCCTGGTGACATAGCGTTCCATATTTGAACCTTCGCGTGACCCAAATAGGGGCTTATAGGTTCGCTGCTGCTGGCCAACTTTGCCCATGTAATAGTCAGGAATTGTGGCAGACAATCTGGCTTACCTCTGAATCTATAGATGTTTAATATGGCGGAGCAGAGGTCTCGGTGAGCAGACGGGCCTCCAAGTTCACTTAGTGCACATAGTTCATACTAGGTGGGGTGGCCATCATTCGTTTGTTAATTACATCTGTTTGAAAATTACCTGCTTGAGTCACTGTGGGGTGAGGTGGACTCAGATCACCGTTCAGCTAGTGCAGGAATGTATTGCGGGCAGAGCAAGAGAGGTTGGGTGTATGTAGAGTCCCAAGATGGCCGCCGACCTCCGCACCTAGGCCGGAGCCGCGGGCTTTCCTAAGAGTGGCTGCCGGTCACGAGAGTTCTGCTCCGCTCAGGGCCAGTTAATTTCTACACAGTTCAACCTTTATGGTGGCTAATGGTTGCTGTCAGGGACGTCAGCTATGTATGGGGAGGGTGGATGGCCTGTTACTCAATGTAGTAGAAGAAAGTAGGAGATGGATCGATAGGCCGCAGGTCCCAGCAGAGTGGCAGCCGCAGAGTATCTGAATCTGGGAGGCCCCGGGTGGCTGTAGGTAGTTCTCCCCCGCCACAGAGTCCACCGATGTCCTCTAAGGATAGGTCTCCGGTGCTCCGGAGCGGAGCGAACAGCTCTCCCTCAGGCCTCGGTGTACTGAGAAGGAGGGCCCGCAGGCCCAAAGATGGCGGCGGGCCTCGGGCCGGAGAGTCAAGAGGCCGGGCCTGAAAGTGTATAGCCGAGTACAGTTCACTAAAAATAAAAGGTTGTGGCGGCAGTGCACAATGTCCCCAACGGTATACTGGTATCTTCAATACAAATGGAGATAGGACAAAGGCAGGATGGCGATGGATTAACACTGTCTGTGCGGAGTTCAGCACAGACACGTCTGCTCTGCTTCGCGTCCGGACACGCCCCCTCTGGTTTTGCATGTACCTTATTGCCAGCCTCTATACTTGCATATGAAACAGGAGGAGAAGGGGGTAACACATAACAAATTCTCTGGTGCCATCAGTTCAAATTCTATTCCAACTTCATGGAGAACGGAACGTTAACTGATCACAGTACACAAAAATGGCCACTGCCCCCACAAATGGCCTTCTCAGCAAGGAGCACATGGAAGGGCGTTGCATGTCAAACAAAACCAAAGAAAATTCCCAGCTCAACTTACCAACCAGCCCGCAACAAACCAGTTTATCCTGTAACATTTTTTAACGCAAACTGGTAAACATGATAATTTGGTTTGTTACAGGCTGGATAGTAAATTGAGCTGGGGATTTTCTTTGGTTTTGTTTGACATGCATCACCCTTTCATGTGCTCCTTGCTGAGAAGGCCAGTTATAGATGAGGGCAATGGCCATTTGTTTGTACTGTTAGAATACTGGTGAGGGACGTACTGGACACCTTTACTGCCATTGTGCTATATGCTGGGTGTCCAGTGCGCCCCTGTGCCATTAAGGAGGGGTGGGCTCCCTCCAGGCTCACCTGCCCTCTATCAATCCATTATTATGCATGTGCTTCCACTGTGGAGGCTCTAAAATTATAGAGTTAGGACTGCAGATAATACCGGGGTGCTATGAAGTGGCTCTGCAGCTTACAGATGTATTTGCAAACTAAACTTCTATTTTTAACACAAACTGTTAGGATAATTCGGGTTGTTGCAGACTGGTTGGTAAGTTGAGCTGGGAATCTTCTTTGGGCTTTGGTTAACTGATAATACCCAGAGAAAAACTTTAGTGCCAGCTTGAAATATTCTAATGAGATATATAATCTGTGTGATAAGTAGACGTGTGCAATTCATTTAGTTTGTTTGTTTTTTAATGAATTTTGACAAATCCCTTAATTCGGAAATATCCAAATTAATGAAAACCCGTTTCATAAATTTTTCCAAATATTCATAAATTTGAATATTCAAAAATTCATAAATTCGTAAATTCCAATTTTAGGAAATTCATTCATTCATTTAGGAAATTTGAAAATTCGGAAATTCGAAAATGAGAAAATCCGAAAATAAGAACAAAAATTCAAAAGAACGAAAATCCGAATTATTATTATTATTAATTCATTCCGTTCCATTTGTTTAGATGCGGCATTCATTATTTTGAATAATTATTAACTTTGGATAAATTAGTATTCATTACATTGACTAACAGCCAAATTTGAAAGGAAATTCAAATACATATAATTTAATAGTTAGTAATTATTTCGAAATTTTTGGATTTTCGATCTTTCGAATTTTCGGATTTTCTTTCTAATTTTCGAATTTCTGAATTTTCTGACTTAGTAATGTTTGATATTTCGGATTTTTGAATTTACAAATTTACACATTTTACGAATTTTATGAATTTTCGAATTTACAAATTGACGAATTTACAAATTTCGATCATAACGAATGACCCGAAAAACTTAAAAAAAAACCCCGGATGAAATGAAAATGAAAACAAACACATTTTTCTGCAGTGCTCATGTCTAGTGATAAGCTTTGTGAATTAACCTTTACATACAATAATTGATAAACTAAAGTTCACATAAAAAAAAATTAAAAGAAAAATAAAATTTCATAATTGAAAAGCAAAAAATTATTATTTAATTTAATTATTTTTATTATTTATTATTTAATTCATTTTATTTATTTAAATTAGCTATTTATTTGTAATACTTACTTACTGGTACAATAAGACCCCTTTCACACTGAGGCAGTTTTCAGGCGTTTTAGCGCTAGAAATAGTGCCTGTAAAGCACCTGAAAACGGGCGGTGCGCTTGCAGGACATTAGGAAAAGTCCTGCAAGCAGCATCTGTGGGGCGGTTTGGGAGCACTGTGTACAGAGCTCCCAAAACGCCCCTACCCATTGAAATAAATGCCTGGAAAGTGCTTTGGAAGCACCACAACACGGGGTTAAAAGCGCCCTGCTAGCGGCCGAAAAACACTGCTAAAATAAGCGTCGCTTTACAGCTAACGCACGGGCCCCAGTGTGAATGGGGTCTTACTGATATGGATGCATGCTAGGCTTAAATCAACACATATAGGATTCCTTGGAACGGCTACATGCCATCTGTGTGTCCACATCATGCTTGCCTTTACTGAATTTGCATAATTTGTCCTGTAGTATTTGTCCTGTAGTATAGCTAAAGATATGCATCCTGGCAAGCTCTTTATTTTATTGCAGCAAATTCTAATTATGTTTATTGGTCTTGTAAATGCAGATGCAATTTTTTGGAAAGCACAAATAATTTAGCACAATAATTTACTGATATTTTCTTTATTAAACTCATTGTAAGTCCCAAAATATGTGAGTAATTAGTGCATTAGGCCCAGGATGTACAGAAAACTATATTTTAATTATTATGGGAAGTCACCGCACTTGGTATGTTGATAGAGAAAGCTGTCCCTGTTCTCAAGTTGTGACACGTAATATAGTCAAATGCAAAAACAAGCTAATGACTAAGGCTGGCCATAAATGTGAGCCCATTAAGTGACAGTCTTGGGGCTAAAGCATAGGTAGACACTACCTGCCACTACTATATGAAGAAATGATTGGTTGGACAGGCTCAAATACTTTTTTTGATTTCTATTGCTCCCGATTGCCACCCTCAGTTGCTCCTCCTTTCTCATCCATAACAACAAAAAAACAAATGCTTAGGTGATCTGAATATTATTGTATATGCCCAAATTAGAGAAAAAAACTCATATCACAGTCAGATTGTAATTGCTTGTCCACATATCTAAGAGCTATGATCATCTTTAGTAGGGATGAGTCCAACACTCCCCGGTTTGGTTTGCAGCAGAACATGCGAACAGCAAAAAATTTGTACGAACACCATTAAAGCCTATGGGACGCTAACGTGAAAAATCAAAAGTGGTGATTTTAAAGGCTTATATGCAAGTTATTGCTACAAAAAGTTTTTGGGGTCCCGGATCCTGCCCCAGGGGACATGTATCAATGCAAACAAAAATTTTAAAAATGGCCGTTTGCATTAAGGTGAAAAAACACCTCGCTGTCATGGGCCCCCCAGCCCCCCTTTTACTTACCTGAGCCCGTTCACCTACTGTGCGTGTCCCCCCGGCATCCTCTTCTCCACTGAGTCTGGCTGCAGCCATTGGCTTGCGCTGCTGTCAGTCACATCCAATGACGCAGCCGCCGGGGGGGCGGGACCGAGTCATACACTTGGCGTCTATGGACGCCAAGTGTATGACACGGGAGCGCGCCCCCAAGCTAACCCCCTCGGGAAAGAGCTTCCCAGAGGGGGTTAGCTTTAGTGGGGAGGAGCTGAGACAGCTGCCGTGGGACCCCAGAACAGGAGGATCGGGGCCAATCTGTGCAAAACGAACTGCACAGTGGGGGTAAGTAAAACATGTTTGTTATTTAAAAAAAAAATCAAACCTATACAACCTCTTTTAATAATGCTAAAAGTGAAACAATAAAACTGAAATATTCCTTTAAGTATCGTGCCTGGGGGGTGTCCTTAGTATTCCTGTAAAGTAGCTCATCTTTCCTATGTTTATAACAGTGTCACAGCAAACTTACATTTCTAAAGGAAAAAATGTCATTTAAAAAGAAATTCCGACCGTGTGTGGGCTCCATCAGACATTTTCCATCGGATTTTCCGACACACAAAGTTCGAGAGCAGGAGATAAAATTTTCCGACAACAAAATCCGAAATTCCAATTGTGTGTACACAAATCCGACGGACAAAGTGCCACGCATGCTCAGAATAAATAAAGAGATGAAAGCTATTGGCCACTGCCCCGTTTATAGTCCCGACGTACGTGTTTTACGTCACCGCGTTTAGAACGATCGGATTTTCCGACAACTTTGTGTGACCGTGTGTATGCAAGACAAGTTTGAGCCATCATCCGTCGGAAAAAATCCTAGGATTTTGTTATCGGAATGTCCGAACAAAGTCCGACCGTGTGTACGCCCTATTACTCTTGCTGGGCGCTGGAACGAGCCCTGCTGTGAAATATTATATCAAGAATTGTAATTACATGGCCCTGTTAAACAGGGGCAGAAAAATTGGGCCTTTGGTTTTGGTGGCGCCAGAACACTGTAACCCCTCACAGATACTCTTGTTGGGCACAGGAACGGGCCCTGCATTGAAATATTATATCAAAAAATGTAATTACATGCCCCTGTTAAACAGGGGCAGAAAAATTGGGCCATGGGTGGTGGTGGTGGTGCCACAACACTGTAACCCCTCACAGATACTCTTGTTGGGCGCAGGAAAGGGCCCTGCTGTGAAATATTAGATCAAAAATTGTAATTACATGCCCCTGATATACAGGGGCAGAAAAATTGGGTATGGGGGGTGGCGGTGGTGCCACAACACTGTAACCCCTCACAGATACTCTTGTTGGGTGCAGGAATGGGCCCTGCTGTGAAATATTAGATCAAAAAATGTAATTACATGTCCCTGTTAAACAGGGGCAGAAAAATTGGGCCTTGGGTGGTGGGGGTGGTGCCACAACACTGTAACCCCTCACAGATACTCTTGTTGGGCGCAGGAACGGGCCCTGCTGTGAAATATTGTATCAAAAATTGTAATTACATGCCCCTGTTAAACAGGGGCAGAAAAATTGGGCCTTAGGTGGTGGTGCCACAACAGTGTAACCCCTCACAGATACCCTTGTTGGGTGCAGGAATGGGCCCTGTGTGAAATATTAGATCAAAAATTGTAATTACATGCCCCCAGAAAAATTGGGCCTTGGGTGGTGGTGCCTGCCCTAAACCAAAAATATTGTTGGAAGCTAGCATCATCAAGATTGGAATAGGATAGTCAGCATAGGCAGTCTTCAAGGAATCCCAGATCCATAACAAATTCAATCAGTTACATCAGCATCAGGTGCTTGATAGCTACTGATCCAAGACTGATTCATTTTTATGAATGTGAGCATATCAACGGAGTCTGTAGACAGGCGCACTCTGTGATCCGTTACAAACCCTCCAGCAGCACTGAATGTGCGTTCAGAAAGCATGCTGGATGCAGGACAGGCCAGTAGCTCAATTGCATATTGAGCAAGTTCTGGCCATCCTCAAGACCCAGTAACCCAGTGGATGCTCTGTTGGAAAGGTCTCCAAGTCTGTTCTTGCCCCTAGATATTCCTGCACCATGTAATGCACACCCTGGCGATGGTTGCTTGAACTGATCAGACCTTAGCGTTGAAGACTGAAAAATAGTTTAAAGGCATTGGTCAGAGGGCCACTTTCTCTACCGCTCTTCCTCTGACTGAACAAAGCCTCAGCAACATATTGTCCAGCACCAGGAAATGGTAACCTCCCAGGGTCTGGAAATGTATTGCACAAACCTTTTTTCAAGGCCTCCTGAAGATGTTTCATCCTCTGCTCCCTCTGCGAGGGCAGGATGAGTGCTGAAACCTTAGCCTTGTAACGTGGATCAAGAAGGGTTACCAGCCAGTAATGATCCCTCTCCTTGGTACCATGAATCCTAGGGTCCTTTCCCAGGCTTTGCAGAATCAGGGAGGCCATGCAGTCTAAGTTTGCAGAGGCATTCAATTCTGAGTCCTCTTGGTCACAAAGGATCACATGATCCGTAACTACCTCCTCCTAACCACGTACAACTCCTTGGGTTCCTGGGGAATGAAAATCATCCCTTAAAAACTTCTGCCTCCTCTTCCTCCCGCTGTTCTGCCTCAAGTGCCCTGTCCATGATTCCATGAAGCGCGTGCTCCAGCAGGAAGACTAGAGGGATAGTGTCACGGATTAATGCATTGTCTCTGCTCACCATCCTTGTGGCCTCCTGAAATGGTGACAGGACAGTGCATGCATCCTTGATCAGTAGCCACTGGCAGGGCGAAAAGAAGCCAAGCTCCCCTGACCCTGTCTTGGTGCCATACTCGCACAGGTAGTCATTGATGGCCCTCTGCTGCATGTGCAGCCGCTGCAGCATTGCCAGCGTTGAGTTCTACCTGGTGGGCATGTCACAGATGAGGTGGTTTTTGGGCAGGTTGAATTCCTTTTGGAGGTCAGCCAGCCAAGCATTGGCATTATATGACCGGCGGAAATGCCCACAGACTTTCCTGGCCTGCCTCAGGAGATCCTGTAAGCCCGGGTACCTGCACAAGAACCGCTGCACCACCAAATTAAGGACATGAGCCAAACAGGGAACATGGGTGAAGTGTCCCTGTTGGAGGGCAGAGAGGAGGTTGGTGCCATTGTCGCAAACCACCATTCCTGGCTGAAGCTGGCGTGGCGTCAACCACCTCTGAACCTGCCCCTGCAGAGCTACCAGAATTTCTGCCCCATTGTGGCTCCTGTCCCCTAAGCAGACCAATTCAAGCACCGCATGGCATATTTTTGCCTGAGTGCTTGCGTAGACCCTAGAACGCCTATGGAGCACTGCTGCTTCCGAGGACAAATCTGCACAGGAAGAGGCCATAGAGGAAGAAGAAGAGGAGGGATGGAGGAGAGAGGTGTAGCAGAATCACCACTACCAGCATTTTGGAGGCGTGGTTGTGGAACAAGCTCCAACAATACTGCACCCTGTCCTGCATCCTTCCCAGCTGCCAGCAGGGTTACCCAGTGCGCCGTGAAAGAAAGGTAACGTCCCTGTCCATGCCTGCTGGACCACGAGTCAGTGGTAATATGCACCTTACCGCTGACCGCCCTGTCCAACGAGGCCAAGACATTGCCTTCCACATGTCGGTAGAGAGTGGCCTTCCGAGAAAAAAATTGGCGTTTGGGAACCTGTCACTGAGGTACCGCACATTCCAAAAATTTTCGAAAGGGGGCAGAGTCTACCAGCTGAAAAGGCAGCAGTTGGAGTGCTAGCAATTTAGCCAAACTAGCATTCAGCAGCTGAGCATGTGGATGGCTGGGACCGAATTTCTTTTGCCGGTTTAGCAACTGGGGTAGGGAAATTTACCTGCTACAATCGGATGTTGGTGTACCCCTAGCAAATTGCCCGGAAGTTTTCCTTAACCACTTCAGTACACTGTGTTATATAAACTACACTGCCTGCATTGACTGAATATAGAGCCTACACTGAATATATAGGCTACACTGAATGCAGAGTATATACATATATATATACTAGACTGTATATTTATATATCAAATACACTGCCTGCACTGACTTGAATATAGAGTCTCCACAGTGAAAATCTTGTCTACGCTAAATGCAGAGAGTATATATATATATATATATATATATATATATATATATATATATATATATATATATATTCGACTGTATAAATATATCAAATACACTACCACTAACTAACCTGCCTGCCTAATCTAGATCAAACTATCTCCCTCCACACACTATACACGGCCGCTATGTAAACAGCCTTATTTAGTGCGGGGTGTGAACTTAGTCCCCCTGAGCCATGATTGGCCATAGTGCGGGGTGTGACTTAGTCCCCCTGAGCCATGATTGGCGAAAGGCCCCCCATCTTTGGCCAATTATGACTCTCTCAGCAGAGTGTGCTATGATTAGCCAAAGCATGCAGGTCAGGTGCATGCTTTGGCCAATCATCATACAGCAATGCACTGCGATCTCGCAATGCATTATGGGGCGTTCCACGGCGCTTGAATTTCCCGCGAAGGCCCCGTATGTTCGGTTCATTGTTGAACAAACGAACACCGAGTCAAACTTACATTCGACTTGACCTGTGGGCCAATCCCTATTGCAGATCGGTGAACAGCTATAAATATACCAGCTGTGGGTAAAACACATGTAAATGTATAAATGTCTCCAAACTTCAAGATGTAAACTGATGTCCAAAGTGGATACAGACAGAGGCAGTGGTTGAGCAAATGTGAGTCTGCAGGAATGACATGCAAGTGAATGGTATAGAGATACCAATCTCCTATGAACAAAGTGATGGTAGCACAAGGAGAAAGCAGGACTAGCGACACTAGTATAAATGGTAAAACATAGTTACGTGTCCCTTGATGGACTTCAAGTGAACAAGGTACGATGGAGCCCCCGGCAATGTTCAGTTGTCAAACTGTCCCATATTTCCTCCTTCCCATGTACTCAGTGGCTCATCAAATGTGAGTGCATAACTTGCATAATTTGCATGCTGTGTGGGTTGCTCAATGCCAGACCAGATGGACCAAGTGGATGAGCAGCTCAGGCAATCAGGCACCTTCACCCCAAGGCTTAATTCATGACCACACTGGAGCACCCGGTCTTACGTGGGAGCCAACAAGAGGTGTCAGGCACAGAGGAGGATGGCGTCTCGCTCCAGAGGATACAGGCGCTTCCACACTGATACAGATGGGCTTCAGTGGAAGCGGGCAGGAGCGTGGAGCGAGCTAGGACATGTATAAATACACTTTTTAATCCAGCCTCTTTTTTTCTCTTAGGGGCACGTAATGCATCGTTTGCATTTCATTAATGTTGGGTGTGGACATTTTCAAAGAATCAGAATTTTCAACTGAGGGAAAAATACCTCCCTATAAATAGCGAGCAAAAGCACATACAACAACCCACAAAAAAGAAAATAATAATTAAAAGGAATAAATGAAAAACCTTAAATATGTAACAAAAAAACAGTAAAGATTAAATAAAGGGTGGATGGCTACAAATGCAGGTGTCTGGTACCTCCTCCTGGATCTAGAAGCTTGTAGAAGCTTCTAGAATTTAGTGGGCAGAGGCCAGGAGGTTCTGATCTGCATACTGGATGGAACTTGGCAAATCCCCAGGCAGGCAGTCGTGGCAGGGTGGCTAGGTCAGCCCTTAAATATGGTGGAAGATGGAGTGTTGAGGAGGATGTCGGTGGCCTAGGAGGGATCTCCTAGGTCTGGGGGGGGAGGGCCTTGCCTCCAGGTTGGGGTCAGGTTGGTTGGGAAGAATCTTTTCAGCATCTGGTTTGAGAAGGAATCTTACCTAAGAGCAGCAGGGTGCAAGGAGGACAGAGTGAGTACTCTGACCAATGGTTAAAGCCAGTGTGGGAAAAGTCTGGTAGAAGAGTGAAGCTGGCACCAGTGTGTCTGATGGGTGGAGTTGCATATTAAAGCCAGCCCAGTGCACTCAGCAAGTGGGAAAGGGGAGCAAGATGGAGAGCAGTGCATGTGTGTACCCTATGTTGTCTTGGTGAATACCAGAGTGCGTCTAGAACATGAGGGGGGTTCGCCATCAGGCTGATCGAAGGAACAGGCAATGTCTGTTATGTCCTGGCTGCAGGAGACCCACCACCATGGTCAATGCGTGGATCAAGTGTGGAAACTGTGGGGAACCACTGACGAGGCTAACAACAAGCGACTTGGCACCCGTTATCTACAATGTGGATCTGCAATCAGGCCTAGCACAGAGCAGCTGGTAAAGGAAAAGTCCAGTTGGCCAGAAAGATTTGAAGGATGAACGTAGAAAGTGGGGTCAAGTCCCAGGACAGAGATTCCCCGTAAAGCTAGAGAGTGAGGTTGATTCCCAGGACAGAGATTTCCCCATGAAAATGGACACCATGGCAAAGGTGAGGTTGATTCCCAGGACAGAGATTCCCCCATGAAAATGGACGCCATGGCAAAGGTTGGGAGTCTGCCACAGCATGCAGCTCGGCAGGAGGTGTTGTTTAAGGGTCGTGCCCACCAGTGCTGCTCAGCAGGAACTAGCAGACATCCTGGGAAAGCCGGCTGTACCTGTACACCCTGTTAGCCCCACCTGGAAGAAGTCAGGGTGTGAAGATAGCTCATCTTCAGTTGAGCCAGTAGGGAGCAGCAGTGGTGGGGAGATAGACTGGAGATCACCCAGAATGGGAGTTAGCACACCCAGGGATTCACAAGAGGAGAGACTGCCACATGTAGCAAACTATCAAAGGACAGCGCTGTGCTTAATCTCTTTATCCCTTGTCCTGGGAAATCTTCGGAACAGCCAGGCGGGTTGGTAGACAAGCAGACAGGAGGGCTGGTAGTATCTGCAGGCATAGGAGCTGGGAGCAGTTCTACAGAAAAGAGGAGATATTCCTGTATGAATTTTTGCAACATTTTGTGCTGTTTTCCAAAGGGGACTAAGAGCTCCTAGTCCGCAAGGGATTTATGCCACTGATCCTTAAAAACCACTTCCAGCCCAATCACGTCATATGGCGTCATTGAATTTGAGTGGGGATATCTGAATGATGCCTGCAGCTGCAGGCATCATTCAGATATCATTCTTTTCTGCCAGCGATTCTGTGCTCCGTAAGAACAATCATAGCAGCAGTTCAGCTGCTTGATTATTCTTAAAGGGGGCCGGGCTTGCCCGTACGATCGGCGAACCGGAGATTGACCCCACATCTCTCCATAAAGAGGACCTGTCATGCACAATTCCTATTACAAGGGATGTTTACATTCCTTGTAATAGGAATAAAAGTGATCAAAAAATTGTAAGTGTAAAAAAAAGAAATTAAAGTAAAATAAACAAGAAAAAAAAAAGAATTTAAAGCGCCCCCGTCCCCGTGTGCTCGCGCACAGAAGCGAACGCACATGCAAGTCGCGCCCGCATATGTAAACGGTGTTCAAATCACACATGTGAGGTATTGCTATGTGCGTTAGAGCGAGCGCAACGTTTCTAGCACTAGACCTCCTCTGTAACTCTAAACTGGCAACCTGTAAAAAATTTTAAAGCGTCGCCTATGGAGATTTTTAAGTACCAAAGTTTGTCCACAAAGTGTGCGCAATTTTAAAGCGTGACATGTTAGGTATCTATTTACTCGGCATAGCATCATCTTTCACATTATACAAACAAATTGGGCTAACTTTACTGTTTTGTTATTTTTTAATTAATTTTTAATTTCCCCCAAAAAAAACGCATTTGACAATTTGTTGCGCAAATGCCATGTGACATAAAAAGTTGCAACGACAGCCATTTTATTCCCTAGGGTCTCTGCTAAAAAAAAACATAATAATGTTTGGGGGTTCTGAGTGATTTTCTAGCAAAAAATGATGATTTTTACATGTAGGAGAGAAGTGCAAGAATAGGCCTGTTATGAAAGTGGTTAAAGACTGATTGTGTCTAGGAAGGAGAACAGTCCAGGATCTTTCCTCTGTACATAGGAAGGAAGTTGTCCCCATCTGTTGTTCCAGTCAAGTTGGGCATCCCATAACCCCTCTACCCCATCCAAGTTGTTATCCCCAATAAAAACATCAAAAACAAGCCCAGGGGCTGATTTATTGTTTCTGGATGCAAGTGGAAAATGAGTGTTGCCTGGCTGTGAAGCAATAGGGGAGCCAGTTACCAGCAGCCCCTGTGGGGGTAATGCTATATTACTGTTAAATAAACAATTCTGTCTTTGCTTGATCCATCTTCAGTCAGGGCTGGACTGGGACAAAAATTTGGC
Organism: Aquarana catesbeiana; assembly: GCF_042186555.1. Classification (NCBI taxonomy): domain Eukaryota; kingdom Metazoa; phylum Chordata; class Amphibia; order Anura; family Ranidae; genus Aquarana; species Aquarana catesbeiana. The sequence continues at coordinate 74,251,778 of NC_133335.1, read as the reverse complement.
CCTGGACTTCACCCAGACTGGCCCACTTTGACAGGTCTCTCCCATGCCGGCTTGCCACCCAAGCCCCCCCACTAGCTATTAGCCGTTCTACATTATTTCTCTTATAGGCAGTACCAGTGGGGAAGCTAGACATTATTTCACCTGGGGCAAAGAATCAGTATGGCGCCCCCCCCCCCCCCAATGGAACAAGATTAGGCAGGAAAGTGAGGCCGCCCTCCTTCCAGATCGTATGATGAGCTTCTAAGTGTTGACTCCTGAGCATCATGTCTGTATTCAGGCGCGCTGCATAACTAGCCAGGGAGAGGAGGTGAGCACTGCGGGGGGGGGGGGACAGAGGACTGGAGGGAGGCAGCGGTCCACTGTCACTGAAATCGGCCCACTGAGCCATCGGCCCACCGGGAAACTCCCTGTAGTCCCAATGGCCAGTACATGCCTGTCTTCAGTACATACCGTATGTCCAGAAGGCCTAATCTTTTCCTATATGTACAGTATCAGTAGTAAAATATAGTCCATTAGTCAGCAAGGACTTTTTCCTAACACACTTTTCATGCATGTTAAATTGGTGTAATCTCTTTATGATTGTAGAGGCATGTACTTTGACACCAACTGTTGCAAGAGTAACCTGAACACCACGTGACGTCCTATGACGTCCAGCAGGATAACTTTAACACTTTCCGCACGTCATACTGTTATATGGCGGGCAGGAAGTGGTTAAGTTACTTCCCTTTTACTTTCTTAACCACCACTTCTTTGGCATAATGCCTGGAACACATATTTCAAAACCTCTTGCTATATCTACTTCTGCAATCACAGCCTTATCCCTCATGAATTTTTTATTTTTATATATAAATAATTATTTATCTTTTACTGATGGTATAAAGTAAAATTCAAACTTTTTAAAAAATCCCGCAGCATTGTTACAATTATTCCAAACATATAATTTCTCTTGATTAAACATTTACTCTCACCTCCAGCAAGTCTAGAACGTGATGAATATGGAGTGCAAATGTACCAATATGTATTATAGGCTAAATATAACAATGAAGTTCACACATAAAATAATTCACAAGAATCTAATTAACACTACCGACTTAAAAAAAAAAAAAAAAAATGTAACCTCTAATATTGAATATACAGTACAAAGATGGTAATTTATATGTGTTTAAATTAAGTGCTATTCATTTGAGAAATAAGGAAATCATTTTGTTGAGATATGTAATTTATATCCTAGCTGTGAATTCTGTATACACACCGGTGTCAGTCCAGGGCAATTCCAGCAATGCCCTGAAGACTTGCACCAATGTGACCACTGGCAACAAAAAAATATTATTATTATTATTAGGGGCTCAAATGCAGATCAGACTTTTAAGAAGTATGGCTGTGAAACCCAAATATATATATCACTAATGCCCCTACTGTACCCATAACCATATTCCTTCTTTGCCCTAAAATATACATAAACATAGACATACAGTATTTCAATTATTCAAGGCCACTCAGTGAAATTTTGTGGTTTCAAAATAGCTCAGCCAAACCAACTTCCGCAATTTCACTTGCTTGAAAGAACAAAATATTATCTTAAGGTGGAACTTTACACCTCTATCATAAACATCATTATTATTTACATTTAGAATTTAACTTTCAAAATTCCTAATTGCAAAATTTTCCCAAACAGTAAATTTAGAATCCTTCTGAACACTTTACAATACTACATTTATTAAGAATCTCTCTTTTTTTTTTTAAACAACTTACTTTAACCAGACTACAATGTAGGGTGTTTTCTTTGCAAAAACACTCCCTCTCTACACATTCCCCCTGCACACCCAAAAACACCTCCGTTTGCAACCTTGATCTATAACTACACCCTTAAGGGGTTATCAAAACACATTAAAACATGTACTTAACCAATTACACAGCTACTACTTGCAAGCATAATGAGCACTTATACTCTTTATACAAATTTTCGTAAATGGGAGACCTCCCTAGATCCTTCCACTATCACCAATACACTACCCATAATCACTAGAATCTATAACAAGGTAATGGTACTTATCTATAATCATCTAAGTCTTATTATTACTGTTTCCTCATTTCACCCCTATGTGTAGTAATGTATTTTATAAGTGTATATTGACATGTACTACAAACATCACACAAGGGATTTCTTCTCATATATTATTGTACCTTTACTGTGACTGGTTCCTTAACCACTTCAATACAAGTCATTTTCACCCCCTTCCTGCCAAGGCCAATTTTCAGCTTTCAGCGCTGTCACAGTTTGAATGACAGTTGCGCGGTCATGCAAAGTTGTACCCAAATTAAATTTTTATCATTTTTTCCCCCACAAATAGAGCTTTCTTTTGGTGGTATTTGATCACCTCTGCGTTTTTTATTTTTTGCACTATAAACAAAAAAAGGCCGACAATTTTGAAAAAAATACAATATTTATTACTTTTAGTTATAATAAATATCCCAATTTTTTTAAAAAACTATTTTTTTCCTGAGTTTAGGCCGATATGTATTCTTCTACATATTTTTAAAAAAAAATGTAGTAAATTTAGTAAAAATTTTTGTAAAAAAAAAAAAAAAAACGCAAAAAGCGTATATTGATTGGTTTGCGCAAAAGTTATAGTGTCTTCAAAATAGGGGATAGATTTATGTAATTTTTATTATTTATTTATTTTTATTTTTACTACTAATGGCGGCGACCAGGGATTTTTATTGTGACTGTGACATTGCAGCAGACAGATCGGACACTTTTGACACTATTTTGGGACCATTGACATTTATAAAGCGATCAGTGCTATAAAAATGCACTGATTTACTGTATAAATGTCACTGGCAGGGAAGGGGTTAACACTAGGGGGCGCTGAAGGGGTTAAATGTGTGTCCTAGGGAGTGATTCTAAATGGGGGAGAGGGGACTGATGAGGGGAGGAGACCGATCGGTGTTCCTATATATAAGGAACATACGATCAGTTCACCTCTCCCCTGACAGGACGTGGATCTGTGTGTTACACACACAGATCCACGTCCCTGCTCTGTGATGAGCAATCGTGGGTGCCTGGCAGACATTGTGGCCCCCTGGCAAGCGCTTTGGGTCCCCAGTGATGCGGCGAGCGCACGCTCCATAATGCCGGGAAGCCGAGGATGTCATATGACATCAACCCGGAGGGAGGAAGGGTTCCTGCGGCCGTCATTTTACTATGGCCCAGTATGTTAGTGGTTATTTTTCATTCTCCTTATGAATTGTTTGTTTCACCCTCCTGAGATATTTGCCAGTCAGTAAGAATATACTGTACATACCTGTTCCAACCCCCATCTTAGAATGCACCAGAGCTTGTTGAAGCTAAGGTAAGCGAGGTAACATAATCATAAGAAGTTTCCTCTTCTTTAAACCTTAACATATCCCTTCGAATTCTCAATGTAACTCTTGTTATAATCTTTTGTATGTTAGTTAACGCTTTAAGTTTAGCTATCACGGCTAAAACCCCTTTCTTCCATATGTACCATACCAACAAAAGCTTCCTTTAGTCTTTTTAACACCTTACGTGATGCCATAGATACGCTTGTGATCTCCCCCTTACCTGCTTTCATCCTGTAAAGAAGCAGATTATGTGAACATACATATACAAGCACTTGGGTGTGAATAAGGGAGATTCCTAATTTACTTTTGTCCCTATTTCTGACTAAATCCCTACCTGCCCGGGCTCTTTACCTTACCCACGAGCACCAATGCTACCAATGGGATTGTACACTTTTCACAGCATTCCCGCAACGCTTAAGGCCAGCCTGGGCACAACAATATAGAGGCTCCAGGCTGCCACACCAAACAGCATGCAACTAATATAAATATTCCCTACCTACCAACCAGTACTCACAAGCTTCTAAAATGCTACCAGTGATACTTTTTGTGTGCATACATTTTAACATGCTTCCAAAGCACCTGAGTCATCTGTAAGGGTGAGCAACCCATGTGCAACTTAGGAGTTAACCAATTCTGTCACCAAGAGTGGCCACACCCTCCCCAAAATACTGTAGCCAAGTTCTAACTTGCTAAGTACACTTCTGAAACCAAAATTGTTAGGATACTCCTTTTACCTATAACTTCTAGTCCTGACTTTCAACTTATTATCATCTAATTACTTTATTGCCGACATCACTCCATTAGTCACACCCAAATCTGCGCAGGGAACAGCGTATACAAAGGTGACTCAACACAGATTGGTTAAAAACTGTTCACTTATTTTTGGTTAGTACAGGATCTTAAAGTGGTTGTAAAGGTTTTTATCCTAATGCATTCTATGCATTCTATGCATTAAGATAGAAAGTCTTCTGTGTGTAGCAGCCTTCCTCAGTCCCCCGAATACTTACCTGAGACCCATCTCTGTTCACGAATGTCTCAGCCTTCCGAGATTCTCCTTCCTGATTGGCTGAGGCACAGCAGCAGCGCCATTGACTCCCGCTGCTGTCAATTAAAGTCAGCTAGCCAATCAGGGGAGAGAGGGGGCAGAGTCGGGTCGGGGCTCGGTGTCTGAATGGACACAGTGAGCTGTGACTCGGCTTGTGTGCCCCCATAGCAAGCTGCTTGCTGTGGGGGCACTGAATAGGAGGGAGGGGCCAGGATCACAGAAGAGGGACCTGAGAAGAGAAGGATCAAAGCTGCTATGTGCAAAACCAACTGCACAGAGCAGGTAAGTATAACATGTTTGTTATTTTTATAGGGGAAAAAAACAAGCCTTTACAATCACTTTAAGTACACAAGATAGGATGGGCGTTATTAATCATTTTCCACTAATAAGGGGTACATGTTTCCTTTACTTATTCAATTAACGAATTATAATGATACAAATATTTACAATTCTTTACATCGTTGTAGCCAAGCAAACTATTATGTCACTCATTATGTCACTTGTAATACATAAAAAACCCCCCTATGATTTCTTGTCAGCCCAGACACACTTGTCTGGTTACATATGCAAGTTCCAAACTTCAAGTTTTGATTTCAACACAAGCTTATTTCTTAAGCAACAATAGGGTAGACAATAGGGGGGGCTTTTACAAGACCCTATCACCGGAGCTGCTTTAATAAATTACTTTGTCAAAAACTTGTGTACTGTTTTTATTTTTGACACTTTTTTAGGTGAATGGGTAGGGGTACAATGCACCCCATACTCATTCACATAGGGTGGGGGCAGGATCTTGGGGCCACCCTTGTTAAAGGGGGCTTCCAGATTCCCATAAGCCCCCCGCCCGCAGACCCTGACAACCACCGCCCAGGGTTGTTGCGAAAAAGCCCTTGTCCCCATCAACATGAGGACAAGGTGCTTTGGGGTGGGGGGGGGGGGCGTCCTGCCGGGCTGCGTGCTCAGATAAGGGTCTGGTATGGATTGGGGGGGGCTCCACGCAGTTTTTTTTTATTTTGGCATTGAGGTTCCCCTTAAAATCCACACCAGACAGATATGGTCTTGGAGGGGGAATCCTATGCCGTTTTTATTTTTTTTTATTTTGGCGTGGAATTTCTCCTTAAGTACCAAGTCATATTTTGCTTGGGGATCAAATACTTATTTTACTCACTGAATTGCCACTCAGTTTTATAACATTTGTATCATGTGTTTTTTTTCTGGATTTTTGGTTGATATTCTGTCGTTTAAAATTCACCTATGGTAGCAATTATAGACCCTTTGTTTCTTTGTAAGTGGGCAAACTTACAAAATCTGCAGGGTATCAAATAATTATTTTCCCCACGTATAAAACCTTTATCCTAAAAGGGAAAAAACTGTTTGCTGTAACTGATTATAAATTATTAGGCACTCTATTACAAGAGGGGTGTTACTGGCCAGATCATCAGGTAAAAACAGGGGGGAAAAAGCTTAAAAAAAAAGAAAACAAATGCAGCCACCACATCTAATAATTGGTAAGCTGCAATATATTACATTTTTGGTTTTGGATTTAATTGCCGCTCTACGGGGGAATTCTTTACCTTCAGGTAACCTGCCTTTGATCTATACATTGCTGTGGGTGACTCAGGATGGGTGCGTTGTTAGTTTAGAACTAGGGACCGTGCTGTGCAAAGGGGCCTTGACAAGGCAGTGTGGCCTCCACATAATTTGCAAATATATTCCACCAACACCTCTTCTTTTAATACTTAAATATATATATATATATATATATATATATATATATATATATTTTAATATGCAGTGTAGTGTAAGCCATCCTGGCTATTTCTTTAATTTGGATTTATGCAGTGTCTTCATTGGCTGTGCCCTCTACTATAATCACTATGGTGTTGAATGTTAGCAATAAAAACCTGCCAGGTGGTCTAATCCCCCTCTATACAATAGTAAAGCAAGTGTTGATTTTAGTTTAGTATGCTTAGGATGATGCCAGAGCTGTCTGTCTCTTCTCCCACTTCCATAGGCATAAACATGTATGCTTGGGTGATCTAAATGTGCATGTTTATAACAACATCTCCTGTCCTGATAACCGGATTCTGCCTGCACATCAGACTGTCCTGTGAGATCTATGGAAAAATGGAAATCTTGAGATTGCCCCAAGTGTAACTGATTTCCTTCATATAGGACAAACTATCCCCCTAATACCTATATAGTTATCACTGCATCTGCTTGCAGTCAAATAAAAACTAGACATGACAGATTCAGAATATAGAAAACGTCTATATGAACAAATATGACTTAATATGTGCTTAATGTATATGTGGCAGGTGCAAATTCACATTAACTTCCTGCACCTGTTTCAATAATTGTAACATGCTAAAAACGACCATTATTGTCCCTCATTTATTATTTTTAATCAAAGAGAGGTTTGCATACTTGATTGACTTCAGCTGGAATATATTTGAGCTTACTAAACAAAAACTGGAGAAAAGAAAATCAAAACCAAACTGTAATTGTCACTCATAGCACCAATAAGAATTTTTCTTATGCCCCGTACACACAAGAGGATTTTCCGTCGGAAAAAACTTGGATGTTTTTTCCGACAGAATTCTGTTCAAGCTTGGCTTGCATACACACGGTCACACAAAAGTCCTCTGAACTTTTGACCGTCAAGAACGCGGTGACGTACAACACTACGACGACGCGAGAAAATGAAGTTCTATCTTTCCGAGCATGCGTCGAATAGTTTCTGAGCATGCGTAGGAATTTTGCGCGTGGGAATTTGTACCGACGAATGGAATTTCTGATCGGAATTTTTTCCGACCGAAAAATAGAGAACCTGCTCTCAATCTTTTGCTGGCGGGAATTCCGCCAGCAAAAGTCTGATGGAGCATAAACACGGTCGGAATTTCCGACCAAGAGCTCACATCGGACTTCTGCTGGGGGAATTTCTGATCGTGTGTACGGGGCATTGCAGTTTTTCTATGTAATGAAAGGTGGAACTTTACTATTTCTATGGCCAACAACTCCATGTTTGTTTCTGTATCTTTTATAAATCATCATTATAGTTACACAGATTGAAAAAGTCTTTCAGACATGATGATCAAAGGAGCAGTTCACCTTTATCAAAATAAATAAATAAATGCACATATTTTTGCAGGAAAATAATGCATTTATATTCTTTTTCACAGGAGCCTGCAAAGCAAGGCCCCCGAAATCAGTGTTTAGGGGGTGCAATGTCAGGCTCCTGCAGACTCTTCCTACAGCTCTGTGCCTATACATCTGCATGGGTTTTCTGTTAGAGAACTGCAGGAAGTGTCAATATGCTACGAGTGATTGATTCACTGAGAACTAAAAGCTATGGGCTGCGGTGGTAGATGGAAGTTGTAGTTTATTCATTCACAGATCTCTGCACAGCCGTGCCATTTTTAAATGTTCCATTGGCTGTGGGTTAGAAGAACTGCAACATACAGGGATATACAATGTAATACTGACATATAATCACACACATAGGTTGGACTTGATGGACTTGTGTCTTTTTTCAACCTCACCTACTATGTAACTATGTAACTATGTAACCCACTCCTGATGTCATGGGAAGGGGTGAGGGTTGGGGTGTTGCATGTTACACCTTAAATACAGATGTAATATGTTCCTATGGGCTGGTTCATACCTGAATGGCACAGGAACATCGTGGACCATGTGGTGAGGCACCGGGAAAGCAGCATGGAGTATAATTTCTTAAGTAAAGCAGTGTAAACTTAGTGTAAGTGTAAACTTAAACTTACAGGACTCATAAAATAATACAAGCGCGCATCCGCAAATGATTTCCACAAATAGTAAAAAATATAATTGAAAATAAATACGTCTCCGTTCCCTGTCGAAGCCTGTTGAGGGGAAACGCGTCGGGTGGAGCAAGTGGCTGTGAGGCCATCACATTCTCTTTTTTCCTATGCAGTCAGTTGGTTCAATCCCGTGCTGCTGTATGCTAGCTGTGTGCTAGTTTTTTTATCTGCTCCCTTTTCCTATGCATTTGCCGTGCGGTTTGGATCTTAAGTTTGCAGTTTGTTCAGCGTGATGTGACTATTTGCTGTGTATAATTGCTGTGAATTCATAGTGATTTTTTTGATAAAAACTTTTGGAAATATATCTGCACTATGAAGTCTCCCCCCTTTTTATTTTGCTGAGGGGTTAACTCCAAGACGGTCTGTGAAAAGAAAAAACGTAATTGAGGGCAATAAATTTCCTTCACCTGTGGATCCAACTTGCTGAGATAGAGAGCATTTACCCTCTGGTCTTGGAAATCGGATGAGGATATCTTTCTCCTTGAATTGAAGTGTGAGTGGTAACCAGTGCTGCCGGCAGGCCAATGCATCAGGCGTATATGATCTCTATAATTTGAGATCCAGCATATCTGGTAAGCTGCCCTTTTATATACATGTTCAAGCAGGAAGAACATTGTTTTCTTTACAAGTGTTGAAGAATTTGGGCTGTTGTTTTTCTACTACACATTGGGACTATTGTTCATGAGAAAAATTATAGTTGTTGATTTTAACAGATACACTTTATCTCACTAATTTCAGAGTTACATTGTATCACAATTGGTTTCATTTTATCACAACACTTCCCGTTTTTTGTTCATTCATCACGTTAAAGTTATATTAGTGTATTAGGTTACACTTTATACATGCCTTTGCCACACACAGGTTATGATAAGATTGGTGTCAACATATCTTGTCTGGTATAATTTGCAGTATTTTTTGTCACATTTTTTTCACATTCTTTTTCACATAAGTATTAATTTTCAATTATATTTTTTACTATTTGTGGAAATCACTTGCGGATGCACGCTTGTATTATTTTATGGCACATTTGGGTCTTTTGTATTTTGGGCTTACACGAGCAGCTGCACCTTTTTTCTTGTATATGGTTAGCGCAAATACACCCTTACCACTTTATATGTGTACAGGACTGTCAGGGAGGGCCATCTTTAACCACTTCAGCCCCAGGCCATTTGGCTGGCCAAAGACCAGATCGTTTTTTGAGATTTGGAACTGCGTCGCTTTAACTGACAATTGCGCGGCCGTGCGACGTGGCTCCCAAACAAAATTGACGTCCTTTTTTCCCCACAAATAAAGCTTTCTTTTGGTGGTATTTGATCACCTCTGCGGTTTTTATTTTGCACTATAAACAAAACTAGAGCGACAGTTTTGAAAAAAATGCAATATTTTATAAACTTTTTGCTATAATAAATATCCCCAAAAAATATATAAAAAAAATTTTTTTTCCCTCAGTTTAGGCTGATACGTATTCTTCTACATATTTTTGGTAAAAAAAAAAAAAATCGCAATAAGCTTTTATTGATTAGTTTGCACAAGCGATTTTTATCGTGACTGCGACATTATGGCGGACAGACCGGACACTTTTGGCGCTATTTTGGAACCATTCACATTTATACAGCGATCAGTGTGATTAAAAATGCATTGATTACTGTGTAAATGTGACTGGCAGTGAAGGGGTTAACCAGTAGGGGGTGCCGCAGGGGTTAAGTGTGTTCTAGGGATGTGTTCTAACTATGGGGGGGGGGGGTGGGCTATGTGTGACATGACACTGATCACTGCTCACAGGGAGCTGTAATCAGTGTCAGTGTCACTAGGCAGAAAGTGGAAATGCTTGTTTACATCAGCATTTCCCCATTCTTCCTCTCCGTGAGACGATCGCGGGTATCCCCGCGGACATCGAATCCACGGGACCCACGATCACACTCACGGAGCCCATAAGCTGCATCTTAAAGGGCAACGTACAGGTACGTTAGTATGCCGGTATGTGCCATTCTGCCGACGTATATCGGCATGAGCCGGTCGGCAAGCGGTTAACATGAGGCAAAAGGGGCAGCTGCCCCAGGCCCAGTCATTGTTGTGGGGCCAAAAGCAGCTGCTCCTTGAACCCACGCTGCTCGCAACTAGTTTTCCCAGCCAGGGGCCAACTGACCGTCAGTGGGTGGCTCTATGTCCTGCCTTTCCCCAGCCCCTCCCCCTCTCCCCCACTTCGCAGATCACCTGTCATGTGAAGAGCCTGAATAGTGCCCGCTGCGGCTGAGCAGCTCCCTGATCTCTTCAGGATGGATGGTCTATAATGGAGGACCTGCCTGAGCTGGCACCTGCCAATCATCGAGAAGCCAGTCTGCTGTAGCTTCTAGGTACTGCATGATGGTTCTTATCTGCCAGACACTGACAGCATGTCGTGACGTCACCCCCTGACCATGGGTGCCCCAAAAATCTCCGCTGCTGGTAGTGACCAAACACACACAGCCCTGACAATATCTATGCCATTCCACCAGCAGATGATGCCACCTACTGACCCCCTGTCATTATCATTATCCTCATCATCACCCCCTGTTCCTGGCATCCCACCACCCTACCTCTTTGTCATCATACTTCCTATCATCATCCCCCTGTACCCCATTGTCAGCTTCCTACCATCCCACCCCTGTCATCATCATCATCCCCTCTGTACCCCACTGCCGGCACCCAACCACCCTGCCCCCTATCATCATCATCCTCACCTTCATCCCCCATGGTACCCCAATGCCAGCTTTCTACCACCGCACACACTGTCATCATCACCTCCCTGTACCCCACAGCCAGCATCCTACCACCTCACCACCTGTCATCATCATTTTCATCTTCATCCCCCCTGCTACCCCACTGCCAGCTTCCTATCACCCCACCCCCTGTCATTATTATTCCTCCCGGTACTTCACTGCCAGCTTCCCACCACCCCACCCCCTGTCATCATCCTCATCTTCAACCCTCCAGGTACCCAACTGTCAGCTTCCTACCACCCCACCCCTGTCCCCCATTGACAGCTACCTACCACCCCACCCCCTGTCATCTTTATCCCCCCCGTACCCCTCTGCCAGCTTCCTACCACCCCACCCTCTGTCAATATCATCCCCCCTGTACCCCACTGCCAGCATCCTACCACCAGTGTTAATATTGGCACCAAATTTTGATTTAGTTTTAGTCTTTTGACTAAAAAGTGCCATGTTAGTCATTTGCAATTGTTTTAATTTTAGTCATATTTAGTTGACTAAAATCTCGGGTACATTTAAGTCGACTAAAGTTTCCTACGTTTTTGTCAAAAAAAATCACCAGTACATTTTAGTCATCTAAAATCTAATGGGTTTAGTTAAAGGGGTTGTAAAAGCAGAAGTTTTTTTTTTATCTTAACGAATTCTGTTGTACAGTGCTCTGGACGGTGGTCTGAGGAGGCCTGTAATGCTACACAGTGCTCTGGATGGTGGTCTCAGAGGCCTGTAATGCTGCACAGTGATCTAGATAGTGGCTGCAATGCTACACAGTGCTATGGATGGTGGTCTGAGGAGGCCTGTAATGCTGCACAGTGTTCTGGGAGGTGGTCTGAGAGGCCTGTAATTCTGTACAGTGCTTTGGATGGTGTTCTGAGGAGGCCTGTAAAGCTGCACAGTGCTCTGGACAGTGGCCTGAGAGGCCTGTAATGCTGCACAGTGCTCTGGATGGTGGCTGTAATGCTACTCAGTGCTCTGGATGGTGGTCTGAGGAGGCCTGTAATGCTGCACAGTGCTCTGGATGGTCGTCTGAGAGGGCTGTAATGCTGTATAGTACTTTGAATGGTGATCTGAGGAGGCCTGTAAAGCTGCACAGTGCTCTGGACAGTGGTCTGAGAGGCCTGTAATGCTGCACAGTGCTCTGGATGGTGGCTGTAATGCTACACAGTGCTCTTGATGGTGGTCTGAGGAGGCCTGTAATGCTGCACAGTGCTCTGGACAGTAGTTTGAGAGACTTCTAATGCTGCACAGTGCTCTGGATGGTGGCTGTAATGCTACACAATGCTCTGGATGGTGGTCCAAAGATGCCTGTAATGCTGCATAGTGCTCTGGACGGTGGTCTGAGAGGCCTGTAATGCTGCACAGTGCTGCACTGTGCTCTGGATGGTGGCTGTAATGCTACACAATGCTCCGGATGGTGGCTGTAATGCTACACAATGCTCTGGATGGTGGTCCAAGGAGGCCTGTAATGCTGCACAGTACTCTGGACAGTGGTCTGAGTGGCCTGTACTGCTTCACAGTGCTCTGGATGGTGACTGTAATGCTACACAGTGCTTTGAATGGGGGTCTGAGAGGCCTGTAATGCTGCACAGTGCCTCAGATGGTGGTCTGAGGAGGCCTGTAATACTGCACAGTGCTCTGGACGGTGGTCTGAGAGGCCTGTAATGCTGCACAGTGCTCTGGATGGTGGCTGTAATGCTACACAGTGCTCTGGACGGTGGTCTGAGGAGGCCTGTAATGCTGCACAGTGCTCTGGATGGTGGTATGAGAGGCCTGAAATGCTGCACAGTGCTCTGGATAGTGATGCAATGCTACATAGTGCTCTGGGTGGTGGTCTGAGGAGGCCTGTCATGCTGCACAGTGTTCTGGGCCATGGTCTGAGAGGCCTGTAATGCTGTACAGTGCTTTGGATGGTGTTCTGAGGAGGCCTGTAAAGCTGCACAATGCTCTGGACGATGGTCTGAGAGGCCTGTAATGCTGCACAGTGCTCTGGATTGTGTCTGTAATGCTACACAGTGCTCTGGACAGCGGTCTGAGAGGCCTGTAATGCTGCACAGTGCTCTGGACGGTGGTCTGAGAGGCCTGTAATGCTGCACACTGCTTTGGATTGTGGTCTGAGGAGGCCTGTAATATGGCACAGTGCTCTCGATGGTGGTCTTAGGAGGCCTGTAATGCTGCACAGTGCTCTGGATTGTGTCTGTAATGCTACACAGTGCTCTGGACGGTGGTCTGAGGAGGCCTGTAATGCTGCACAGTGCTCTGGATGGTGGCTGTAATGCTGCACAGTGCTCTGGACATGGTCTGAGGAGGCCTGTAATATTGCACAGTGCTCTGGATGTTGGTCTGAGAGGTCTGTAATGCTGCAGTGCTCTGGAAGATGGCTGTAATTCTACAAAGTGCACTGGATGGTGGTCTGAGGAGGCCCGTAATGCTGCACAGTGCTCTGGATGGTGGTATGAGAGGCCTGTAATGCTGCACAGTGCTCTGGATAGTGTCTGCAATGCTACACAGTACTTTGGTGGTCTGAGGAGGCCTGTAAAGCTGCACAGTGCTCTGGATGGTGGTCTGAGAGGCCTGTAATGCTGCACAGTGCTCTGGATGGTGGCTGTAATGCTACACAATGCTCTGGATGGTGGTCCGAGGAGGCCTGTAATGCTGCACAGTGCTCTGGACGGTGGTCTGATAGGCCTGTAATTCTGCACAGTGCTTTGGATTATGGTCTGAGGAGGCCTGTAATGCTGCACAGTGCTCTGGACGGTGGCTGTAATGCTACACAGTGCTGTGGACAGTGGTCTGAGGAGGCTTGTAATGATGCAGGGCTCTGAACAGTAGCTGTAATGCTACACAGTGCTCTGGACGGTGGTATGAGAGTCCTGTAATGCTGCACAGCGCTCTGTATGGTGGCAGTGATGCTGCATAGTGCTCTGGACAGTGGTGTGAGATGGCCTGTAATGCTGCACAATGCTTTGGACGGTGGCCTGGAAGGACTGTAATGCTGCACAGTGTTCTGGATGGTGGCTGTGATGCTACACAGTGCTCTGGACGTTGGTCTGAGAGGTCTGTAATGCTGCAGTGCTCTGGAAGATGGCTGTAATGCTACAAAGTGCTCTGGATGGTGGTCTGAGGAGGCCCGTAATGCTGCACAGTGCTCTGGATGGTGGTATGAGAGGCCTGTAATGCTGCACAGTGCTCTGGATAGTGTCTGCAATGCTACACAGTACTTTGGATGGTGGTCTGCGGAGGCCTGTAAAGCTGCACAGTGCTCTGGATGGTGGTCTGAGAGGCCTGTAATGCTGCACAGTGCTCTGGATGGTGGCTGTAATGCTACACAATGCTCTGGATGGTGGTCCGAGGAGGCCTGTAATGCTGCACAGTGCTCTGGACGTTGGTCTGAAAGGCCTCTAATGCTGCACAGTGTTTTGGACTGTGGCCTGAGAGGCCTGTACTGCTGCACAATGCTCTGGATTGTATCTGTAAGGTTACACAGTGCTCTGGACGGTGGTCTGAGAGGCCTGTAATGCTGCACAGTGCTCTGGACGGTGGCTGTAATGCTACACAGTGCTCTGGATGGTGGTCTGAGGAGGCCTGTAATGCTGCAGTGCTCTGAACAGTAGCTGTAATGCTACACAGTGCTCTGAACAGTGGTCTGAGAGTCCTGTAATGCTGGACAGCGCTCTGGATGGTGGCAGTGATGCTGCATAGTGCTCTGGACAGTGGTCTGAGATGGCCTGTAATGCTGCACAGTGCTTTGGACGGTGGCCTGGGAGGCCTGTAATGCTGCACAGTGTTCTGGAAGGTGGCTGTGATGCTACACAGTGCTCTGGACGTTGGTCTGAGATGGCCTGTAATGCTGCACAGTGTTTTGGACTGTCGCCTGAGAGGCCTGTACTGCTGCACAGTGCTCTGAATGGTGGCTGTAATGCTACACAGTGCTCTGGACGGTGGTCTGAGAGTCCTGTAATGCTGCACAGTGCTCTGTATGGTGGCAGTGATGCTGCATAGTGCTCTGGACAGTGGTGTGAGATGGCCTGTAATGCTGCACAATGCTTTGGACGGTGGCCTGGAAGGACTGTAATGCTGCACAGTGTTCTGGATGGTGGCTGTGATGCTACAAAGTGCTCTGGACGTTGGTCTGAGAGGTCTGTAATGCTGCAGTGCTCTGGAAGATGGCTGTAATGCTACAAAGTGCTCTGGATGGTGGTCTGAGGAGGCCCGTAATGCTGCGCAGTGCTCTGGATGGTGGTATGAGAGGCCTGTAATGCAGCACAGTGCTCTGGATAGTGTCTGCAATGCTACACAGTACTTTGGATGGTGGTCTGCGGAGGCCTGTAAAGCTGCACAGTGCTCTGGATGGTGGTCTGAGAGGCCTGTAATGCTGCACAGTGCTCTGGATGGTGGCTGTAATGCTACACAATGCTCTGGATGGTGGTCCGAGGAGGCCTGTAATGCTGCACAGTGCTCTGGACGGTGGTCTGAAAGGCCTCTAATGCTGCACAGTGTTTTGGACTGTGGCCTGAGAGGCCTGTACTGCTGCACAATGCTCTGGATTGTGTCTGTAAGGTTACACAGTGCTCTGGACGGTGGTCTGAGAGGCCTGTAATGCTGCACAGTGCTCTGGACGGTGGCTGTAATGCTACACAGTGCTCTGGATGGTGGTCTGAGGAGGCCTGTAATGCTGCAGTGCTCTGAACAGTAGCTGTAATGCTACACAGTGCTCTGAACGGTGGTCTGAGAGTCCTGTAATGCTGGACAGCGCTCTGGATGGTGGCAGTGATGCTGCATAGTGCTCTGGACAGTGGTCTGAGATGGCCTGTAATGCTGCACAGTGCTTTGGACGGTGGCCTGGGAGGCCTGTAATGCTGCACAGTGTTCTGGAAGGTGGCTGTGATGCTACACAGTGCTCTGGACGTTGGTCTGAGATGGCCTGTAATGCTGCACAGTGTTTTGGACTGTCGCCTGAGAGGCCTGTACTGCTGCACAGTGCTCTGGATGGTGGCTGTAATGCTACACAGTGCTCTAGATGGGGGTCTGAGAGGCCTGTAATGCTGCACAGTGCCTTGGATGGTGGTCTGAGGAGGCCTGTAATGCTGCACAGTGCTCTGGATGGTGGTCTAAGAGGCCTGTAATGCTGCACAGTGCTCTGGATGGTGGCTGTAATGCTACAAAGTGCTCTGGACGGTGGTCCGAGGAGGCCTGTAATGCTGCACAGTGCTCTGGGCGGTGGTCTGAGATGCCTGTAATTCTGCAGTGCTCTGGACAGTGGCTGTAATGCTACACAGTGCTCTGGATGGTGGTCTGAGGAGGCCCGTAATTTTGCACAGTGCTCTGGATGGTGGTAGGAGAGGCCTGTAATGCTGCACAGTGCTTTGGACGGTGGTCTGAGGAGGCTTATAATGCTGCACAGTGCTCTGGATGGTGGTATGAGAGGCCTGTAATGCTGCACAGTGCTCTGGATGGCGGTATGAGAGGCTTGTAATGCTGCACAGTTCTCTGGATGGTGATCTGAAGGGAGGCCTGTAATGTACAGTGCTCTGTGATGGTGGTCTGACTCTGTAATGCACAATGCTAGATGGTGGTCTCAGGTCTGAGGGATGGCCTGTAATGCATAGTGCTCTGGATGCCGGTGGTCAGAGGAGGCCTATAATGCCAACACAGTGCTCTGGACGGATAGTGGCCTGAGGGGAGGCCTGTAATTATAATGTACAAACTCACAGTGCTCTCTGCTCTGGGTGGTCGTCATTTTCATCTTCATCCCTCCTGGTACCCCACTGGCAGCTTCCTACCACCCCACCCCCTGTCATCATCATTCCCCCCAGTACCTCACCGCCTCACTGCCAGCATCCTACCACCCCACCCCCTGTCATCATCATCATTCTCATCCCTCCTGGTACCCCATTGTCAGCTTCCTACCACCCCACCCCCTGTCATCATCATCATACCCCCTGTACCCCACTGCCAGCTTCCTACCACCCCACCCACTATCATCTTCACCCCCCCATACCCAACCTCTGACCACCCTGCCCCCTGTCATCAACATTCCCATCATCCCCATGCACCTTACCTCTGGCATCCTACCACGTCATCATCATCCTCATCTTCATCCCCCTGTACTCCACTACCAGCTTCCTACCACCCCATCCACTGTCATCATCATCCCCATCATCCCTCTGTTCCTCACCTCTGGCATCTTACCACCCCACCCGCTATAATCATCTTCCCCATCATCCCCCTGTACCCCACCTCTGGCATCCTACCACCCTACCTCCTGTCATCATCATCCTCATCATTACCCCACTTGTACCCCTCTGCTGACATCCTACCACTCCACCCATTGTCATCAACATTTCCATCATCCCTCTGTTCCTCATCTCTGGCATCCTACCACCCCACCCCCTGTCATCATCATCCCCATCATCCCCCTGTACCCCACCTCTGGCATCCTACCTCCTGTCATCATCACCCCTCTTGTACCCCACTCCTGGCAGCCTATCATCCTACCCCATATCATTATAGGGGAGATATGATCTCAGCCTCTCACCCCAATGTTGACACTATCATCCCAAATTGCATTCTGCCATCCAACCAACTGTACCCTAATGCCGCGTACACACGAGCGGACTTTTCGACTGGACTGGTCCGACAGGCCGAGTCCGCCAGACAATTCGAACGTGTGTGGGCTTCATCGGACCTGCAGTGGACTTTTTTGGTCAAAAATCTGACGGACTTTAGATTTGGAACATGTTTCAAATCTTTACGTCGGAACTCTGCCGGACCCAGTTCCTATCGAAAAATCTGCTCGTCTGTATGCTAGTCCAACGGACGAAAACCAACGCTAGGGCAACTATTGGCTACTGGCTATGAACTTCCTTATTTTAGTCTGGTCGTACATCATCACGTACGAATCCGTCAGCCTTTGGTGTGAACGTGTGTAGGCAAGTCCGTTCGTTAGTAAAGTCCATCGGAAGTCCGTTGAAGGTCCATCGAAAAGTCCGTCGGACCAGTCCGGTTTGAAAAGTCCTCTCGTGTGTACGCGGCTTAACAGTTGCATCACATACCACAATATTGCCCTGCCCCCCAGTGAGCAGAAATGAAGTGCTGTGACCTCTAGCGACAAATCAGTGAGCGATAATGAGAAGCAGTAACCTATATCAACCAATCAGTGAGCAGTAATAATGTGCAGTAGCCTCTAGTAACCAGTGAGCTGTAATTATGTGCAGTAACCTCTAGCAACCAATCAGTGAGCAGTAATGATGTGCAGTAACCTCTAGCAACCAATCAGTAAGGGTTAAGGATGTGCAGTAACTTCTAGCAACCAATCAGTGAGCCTGGACCAATTAGTGAGTATGAACCAGATCTTTATGTTTACATTATTAAAGTTTTTTTTCAGATAAATCTATGTGCGTGTTTGTTTGTTTTTTGGGAGGTTGGGGTGGAGAGCGAAATTGCTTGGGATGGGGCACCAAGAAAATATTTGCCTAGGGTCCAATCATAAATTAAAGCTGGCCCTGCTGTTAGGTAACCATTTTATTTAGTAATAGTTTCTTTGATTGACATTCAGAATGCTTCAAAAACGCAGGTCACATGCCATTTTGAAGGAAATGTAAACGAGGCATTAGGAATATAGCCAACCCTATTTTGAAGAGGTCTACTATATCTGGTGGGATACATTCTTGCACTATTCCTTGTTTCCCTTTCTTTTACTAGAGAATCTTTTCTGAATGTTGAGATTGCATTGTTTCCGATTCCCAAGGAGTACTGTTATGTCATTAGTTGCAACCAGTATACAACTTTCCATAAATTGTAATTTATGGCATATTTATACATGCAAAAAAATAAACCTTTATTATTTGTAAGAAATAACATAACAATTTTTTTATGTCAAATAGTATTTTGAAAAAAAAAACACTTTAAAAAAAAAAAAAAAAGCACAATATATAACCCAATTGTTTTGTAAAACATGAAAAATAATGTCACGCCGAGTAAATAGATACCTAACATGTAATACTTGTAGAATAGCACCAAGCAACGGTACTTAAAAATCTCCATAGGCGATGCTTTGAAATTTTATAGGTTATCAGTTTAGAGTTTCAGAAGAGGTCTAGTGCTGAAATTGTTGCTATTGCTATAATGTTTGCGGCAATACCTCACATGCATGGTGTGAACAATGTTTACATATATTTACTGCGTGCGAGCACAGGGGGACGGGGGGTGCTTGAATTTTTTTTTTTTTAATTACTAATTTTATTGCATTTTTTTATCACTGTACCTTTAATGTTTTTTTAATCACTTTTATTGCTGTCACAAGAAATGTAAACATTCCTTGTGATAACAATAAAGCATGACAGGTCCTCTACAATGGAAAGCATCATATTAAAAAAAACCATTGATCTAATGCTTTCCAAAAAAATAGAAATGGCCGTGAACCAGAAGTGACATCATGATGTCGCATCCCGGCTCTGGTCAGATGAGAGCAAAATTGAAGTTTTTGGTCTAAGTGCTGGTTCACACCAGATGTAGTTTTGTGTGCTTTTTTTCTGCACTAAGTGCTAGTTCACACCAGATGTAGTTCCGTGTGCTTTTTTTCTGCACTAAGTGCTAGTTCACACCAGATGCAGTTCCGTGCGCTTTTTTTCTGCATTAAGAATACACGCAGTGTTTTCCATGTATTCCAATGGCTCTAGTTCACACCAGTGCAGTCAGTTTTCGTTCAGTTTCCGGTGCAGAAAAAAAGTAGTGCTGCATTTTTTCTGCACAGTGAACTGTAAGCAAAAACTGATCCAGAACGTCTGAGTAGATTTTTGTGGTGGAAACTGGTCCTAAAAATGCATGCACAGTGTTTTCCATGTATTCCAATGGCTCTAGTTCACACCAGTGCAGTCAGTTCCAGTCAGTTTCCGGTGCAGAAACTGACCGGAAACTGACTGGAACTGACTGCATTGGTGTAAACTAGAGCCACTGGAATAAATGCAAAACACTGTGCATGCATTTTTAGTGCAGTAAAAAGCACACAGAACTGCATCTGGTGTGAACTGGCCCTTTAAGCAAAACGCTATGTGTGGCAGAAAACTAACACTGCACATCACCCTGAACACACCTGCCCCCCCTAATCCTAGTCCCTAATCTTCATTCATCGTGCCAGACGCATGGATTTCAATGTTTTTTTAAAATTATCTAATTGGCTACAAAAAGGGTGGGCCCACTTGCGTGACATTAGCAAATTAATATTCGCTAATGTCTTCCTGCTTCTCCTCCCGGCCAATCAGGAAGCGGGTCCTGAGACTTGATTGGCCGGGAGTCCTAAGACCCGATTGGCCGGGGGTCCTAAGATCCGATTGGCCGGGAGAAGAAGCGAAACCGCTGGGACTCAGGAGGAGATGCAGGGAGGAAGCAGCGGAAGCTGCAATCTGGATAGGGTACAGCAAGGATAAGAAATTAGTGGACCTCCCATCATGCCTCTGCCTCTGGGTGTCATGCTTGAGGCTGTCAGAGTCTTGCTATGCTTCATGGGACTTGTAGTTCTGCAACAGCTGGAGGTCCGCTAATTGCATATCCCTGTGGTACAGTATCTCACAAAAGTGAGTACACCCCTCACATTTTTGTAAATATTTTATTATATTTTTGCATGTGACAACACTGAAGAAATGACACTTTCTACAATGTAAAGCAGTGAGTGTACAGCTTGTATACCAGTGTAAATTTGCTGTCCCCTCAAAATAACTCAACACGCAGCCATTAATGTCTAAACCGCTGGCAACAAAAGGGAGTATACTCCTAAGTTAAAATGTCAAAATTGGGCCCAATTAGCCATTTTCCCTCCCCGGTTCATGTGACTCGTTAGTGTTACAAGGTCTCAGGTGTGAAAGGGGAGCAGGTATGGTAAATTTGGTGTTATCGCTCTCATTCTCTCATGCTGGTCCCTGGAAGTTCAACATGGCACCTCATAGCAAAGGACTTTCTGAGGATCTGAAAAAAAGAATTTTTGCTCTACATAAAGATGGCATAAGCTATAAGAAGATTGCCAAGACCCTGAAACTGAGCTGCAGCATGGTGGCCAAGACCATACAGCAGTTTAACAGGACAGGTTCCACTCAGAACAGGCCTCACCATGGTCGACCAAAGGAGTTGAGTACACGTGCTCAGCTTCATATCCAGAGGTTGTCTTTGGGAAATAGACGTATGAGTGCTGCCAGTATTGTTGTAGAGGTTGAAGGGGTGGGAAGTAAGCCTGTCAGTGCTCAGACCATACGCCGCACACTACATCAAATTGGTCTGCATGGCTGTCGTCCCAGAAGGAAGCCTCTTCTAAAGATGATGCACAAGAAAGCCTGCAAACAGTTTGCTGAAGACAAGCAAACTAAGGACATGGATTGCTGGAACCTGATGAGACCAAGATAAACTTATTTTGTTCAGATGGTGTCAAGTGTGTGTGGAGGCAACCAGGTTAGGAGTACAAAGACAAGTGTGTCTTGTCTACAGTCAAGCATGGTGGTTGGAGTGTCATGGTCTGGGGCTGCATGAGTGCTTCCGGCACTGGAGAGCTACAGTTCATTGAAGGAACCATTAATGTCAGCATGTACTGTGACATACTGAAGCAGAGCATGATCCCCTCCTTCGAAGACTGGGCTGCAGGGCAGTATTCCAACATGAAAATGACCCCAAACTCACCTCCAAGATGAACACTGCCTTGCTAAAGAAGCTGAGTGTAAAGGTGATGAACTGGCCAAGCATGTCTCCAGAAATAAACCTTATTGAGCATCTGTGGGGCATCGTCAAATAGAAGGTGGAGGAGCGCAAGGTCTCTAACATCCACCAGCTCTGTGATGTCATCACGGAGTAGTGGAAGAGGACTCCAGTGGCAACCTGTGAAGCTCGGTGATCTCCATGCCCAAGGGAGTTAAGGCAGTGCTGGATAATAATGGTGGCCACTCAAAATATTGACACTTTGGGCCCAATTGGGACATTTTCACTTAGGGATGTACTCACTTTAGTTGCCAGCGGTTTAGAAATTAATGGCTGTGTGTTGAGTTATTTTGAAGGGACAGCAAATTTACACTGTTATACAAGCTGTACACTCACTACTTTACATTGTAGCAAAGTGTCATTTCTTCAGTTTTCTCACATGAAAAGATATAATAAAATATTTACAAAAACGTGAGGGGTGTACTCACTTTTGTGAGATACTGTAAGTGCGGGGCCGGCAAGCGGCCTGGCGGGTGATAAGCGACCGAGCGGACGAAGTGGCGATTGAGCGGATGATCGATCGAGCAATGGGGGGAGTGAGGGGGCCAGGTTTGTTTGCTGCCCCCCCCCAAAAAAAATTGAGCACCAGCCGCCATTGGTGGTGGCAGCATCATGTTGTGGGGATGCTTTTCTTCAGCAGGGACAGGGAAGCTGGTCAGAGTTGATGGGAAGATGGATGCAATCAAATACAGCCTAAGAGGCCCACTCCTATTACCCGCTGTCGGACATCCTGTTACTAGCATCACATATAGTGCCTACTCATTGGTGCAGACATGTGGAGAAAGTCACTACAGAAGGCCTGAGACAGAGGATCTGTCATTGGTGAGAGAGCAAGCTGCTCAATCTTTATCTATTCACTACCACCAGTACAGAACACCGTGCACACACACATCTTTACCCAAGAATAGAAAACTAGAAATAAATGTGACCTGTCTCAGGCTAGAGCAACAACATCAGCATGTCTTCATCCCTAAATGTTATGTGAAAACAAAAGAAGTGGGGTTGGGACTTTACATGAGGCACGCTGGTGTGTATAATGATGTATGGAAAAAACATGAATAAGCTGAATGTCAGAATCCCCTAAGGGGTAAGTCATAATAATAATAATAAGCATAATAAAGCCGATAACAGTGAAACATTTATGATACAGAATGTAATCATAAAGAGTCAATATATATAATAATAATAATACATTTAATAATTAATCTAATTAAATCATTCACACATTTTCCGTGACTGCACATATCCAATCATTTTTACATGTACTCATGTTCACATTTACCTTACACCCACACTAGTCCAGCAATTCATCATTTTGCATTGGTTGCTCCTTTATATTTTACTTTATATTTGCACACATATGTGGGCAGATGCGAATTATGCACACATCTCACAATATGGCATTGTGTAGTGACTGTCCGACCCGCTCCCTGGCCACGGTATCCCACGAGTCCTGATTCAAGGATCTTCCTGCCTCAACCCCGGTTGGGACCACCTATTCCGGGCCACCGCTCTATTCCATTCCCTGGAGCTGGCCATAACTTATGGGCTGCTTTGTAATTAACATTGATAGTGCTTCTTCTTTCTCCTTTCTGCCTTTTTCTTTTACCTATGGGGAATAGTGGATCCCTATAGATAACTCAATAATTTATCTAATTTTTAGTTTGCCCTGATAACTGTATCATATTACAACTTTTATTATTTTTTTTTTAACAGAAAAATTTTATTAAACAAATCAGCATTACATTACAGAATAATTTAGAACATTCAAAGTACAGAGGAGAATAATAGTACAATCAACCTTCAACCTGTAGTCTTTGTTTATCAGATATTCCAGTTGTGCAGATATCAGAAATATCACTTAACAGTACACCATATTGCATTATAGTATCATATCATCGTAGATAAATCTACATAAGTAACCATTTACAATCCAGCCTGATAAAGAGGGGGAAGGGAGGTGGAGGGGGAGGAGGAGGGGGGGGGGAGGAGGAGGAGGGGGAGCGAAGGAAAGGCAGGGGGGGGGGAGTAAGAGGGAACGGGCCCAGAGGGAACAGTCAAAGAGACCTAGGAGTTCCTCCAATGAGTATCACAACATAATAATTATGGAGTAGGGGGTTCCGGGACCCCAGAGGCATCTACCCAAGAGGACCAGATCTTATCGAATTTACCTGGACATTGCCTACTTTCATATGTCAGTCTATACAGGGAAAGTACCATGTTCACCGACCTTTTCCATGACTCCAAAGTAGGAGGCTCTGCCTTTTTCCATACCATTAAGATTTCACACCTAGCATAATATAATGCAAAGGTAAGACACAGTTTACTATATCTGTCTCCCTCAAGATCTTCCAAATGACTAAGCAATAGTATCTGAGGATCGACCGGTACACTAAACCCCGTGACATTGCTCAGTGTGGAGGCTACTGCTGACCAAAAGGGTTTAAGTTTGGGACAGGACCAGACCATGTGCCAAAACGTGCCCACCTCCTGCCTGCATCTCTGACAATTGGGATCCCTTTGATCGTAAAAAATGCGCGCCAGTCTCTGTGGGGTGAAGTACGCTCTGTGTAGGAACTTAAATTGAATGAACCTATCTTTCGCCGCAATCATGGAAGGAATGTAGGAGAGCAAGCACTCCTTCCATTCCTCTTCGTCTAGGGAAGGGATATCAACTCTCCATTTTTCCCATGTCTTAGTTAGTTTAGTGTCATACTCTACTGTGAGGTATAGGTATAATGTTGAAAGTGGCTTCCCCATCACACTAGAAATCAGGAGTCATTCAATGGAGTCTGGTTCCAAAGTAAGGGGTGCAGGGAACTGAGCTTCAAAGGCATGCTTCAGCTGCCAGTATCTAAATTGGAAGGAAGATGAGACAGCATATGATTGCCTCAGGGCCTGGAAAGTCTTAAGTCTACCGTCCTGAACTATATGTTTTAGTGTGAGGATACCCTTTTTTGCCCAGATAGAGGGGTCTGGTATATTGTGAAGGTGAGGGAGCATGGGATTACCCCATAAGGGCATATGAGGTGAGATATGATTAGGTTTCCCATATATCCTCAGCGGGATTCTGTGCGGGCTGGGAGAACCACCACCTAATCGTAACAAGAACAGCTGCCCAATAATAAATTTGGAAGTTCGGTAGTGCCAGTCCTCCCCCCCGATAGTGGGAGATATAGGATCTGCTTGGCCACCCTGGGTGGCCTCCCAGCCCACACAAAGTGTATGAGCAGACTCTCCAACCTTCAGAAGAAGGCCCTAGGAATATGTATGGGTGTGTTGCGGAAAAAGTATAAATATTTGGGAAGGTAGATCATTTTTAGCAGATTTACTCCGGGGTCAATGGAAGGGTACGCCAAGAAGCGCATTTGGCCGTTAGCTGTATCATAAGTGGTCGCAGATTGTTGTCCATATAATCCTGGACTTTACCACTAATTTTAATTCCTAGATACTTGAAGTCCTCCACCCATTTAAGCTGCGGGTGAGGGACCCTAGGGGTCGACGGGTGGAGCGGGAACAATATCGACTTATCCCAGTTGACACGGATCCCCGAATACCTGCCGAATCGGTTGATCTGACCTAGTGCCGTCTGTAGGGAGGGCGACGGGTCCGCCAAGTAGAGCAGAGCGTCGTCCGCATACAGCGAAATCTTCTCTTCGATTGGGCCCACCTGAAGACCCCTCACATCGGGGTCAGCTCGCAGCAGTATAGCCAGGGCTCCATCGCCAGGGCAAAAAAGCTCGGGGAGAGGGGACACCCTTGTCTCGTATCCTGAAACAATTTAAACTTCTCTGATAGACAACCGTTGGTGCGTATTCTGGCTGAAGGACTATGATATAGCATGCGGAGCCATTTCGCAAAACCCGGGCCAAACCCAAATCGCGAGAGCACCTCCCATAAGTAGCCCCATTCAACGGAGTCAAAAGCCTTCTCCGTGTCGAGTGAGGCCACCAATCCCCCGAATGTCACATCTGCCCTGTCTATATGAGTATAGAGACGTCTGATATTAATGTCGGTACCTCTCCCGGGCATAAAGCCTGTTTGATCCCTGTGAATCAGGGCAGTGATAACTAGATTAAGCCTATTGACCAATACTTTTGCCAGGACTTTTGCATCCACATTTAGGAGGGATATGGGGCGATACGAGGAGCATAAAGTAGGATCTTTCCCTGGCTTGGGGATCACCACTATGATCGCCTCACTCATTGTATCCGGGAGTTTCTCGAGGCGCGTCGACGCAGAGAAGAGGCCCTGATGCTTATCCACTAGCTCTGCAGCGTATTGTTTATAAAATTCTACAGGGATACTATCAGGTCCCTGTGTTTTCCCTGTCTGCATTGATTTGAGTGCCTGGAGTATTTCTAAGGATGTAATTGGGGCGTCAAGTTTATCACGATACGACACCTTAAGGGTTGGGATATCAATATTATCTAAGTATGTTACCAGATCCTCCTCCCTATAATCTGCCCTGGACGTATAGAGGGATTTGTAGAACTCTGCAAAACAGCTATTGATCTCCTCCGGTGTGTGGACTATTTGTCCCAAGAAATCCCTGATGTGGGAAATGCTCATCCCTCCCACCTGTTCCCTGGAGAGCCATGCCAACAGACGGCCCGCCCGCTCCCCCTGCTCAAAAATCCGTTGGGATTGAGCCAACATTTTTTTCTGGGTAAGAGAGGTACGAAGACGAACCACCTCCGACGTCATATGTTGTAATTGTGAATAATGTATCGGGTCACGGGTACGAACAAAGAGAACCTCTGCGCTACTCGCCTCCCTCTCCCTTATCTAAGTATGTTACCAGATCCTCCTCCCTATAATCTGCCCTGGATGTATAGAGGGATTTGTAGAACTCTGCAAAGCAGCTATTGATCTCCTCCGGTGTGTGGACTAACTGTCCCAAGAAATCCCTGATGTGGGAAATGCTCATCCCTCCCACCTGTTCCCTAGAGAGCCATGCCAAAAGACGGCCCGCCCGCTCCCCCTGCTCAAAAATCCGTTGGGATTGAGCCAACATTTTTTTCTGGGTAAGAGAGGTACGAAGACGAACCACCTCTGACGTCATATGTTGTAATTGTGAATAATGTATCGGGTCACGGGTACGAACAAAGAGAACCTCTGCGCTACTCGCCTCCCTCTCAGCCCTTACCAACTCTGCCCTGCGCTCCCTATGGACTTTGGCTATGATGGTTTGATAGTGTCCCCTTGTCGTGGCCTTGAAGGCATCCCAGGCGACTGTGGGGTCAGCCGAGCCTACATTTACCACCCAAAAGTCAAGCAGTTCTGTTTTGAATTGGGAGTCCACATCCGTGTCTGAAATCCAAAACCTCGAGAGCCTCCATATCTTGTCTACAGGACCCAATGAAAGGTCCAGTGACAACAACAGAGGAGCGTGGTCAGAGATTCCTCTAGGGAGCATTCGTATATCTGTGACCCGCGGGAGGATCGGGCTTCCCGCAAAGACTTATGCCCCGTACACACGGTCGGATTTTCCAATGGACAATGTCCGATCGGAGCGTGTTGTCGGATATTCCGACCGTGTGTGGGCGCCATCGGACATTTTCCATCGGATTTTCCGACACACAAAGTTGGAGAGCAGGAGATAAAATTTTCCGACAACAAAATCCGATCGCGTCAATTCCGACCGTGTGTGGCCTGTTCCGACGCACAAAGTGCCACGCATGCTCAGAAGAAATTCCGAGACGGGACAGCTCGTTCTGGTAAACTTAGCGTTCGCAATGGATACAGCACTTTCGTCACGCTGCAATGTTCAAAATGGTTCAATACAGCGCACTCTCTTCTTCTTTATAATGTGACAAGAATTAAGTAGTTTTGCTGCTCATATTCACACACACTTCTCACAAAGTTTTATTTGTGTTTTTTTAGTGGGATTCCCTGAATATATTGTTATTAGTTGTCACATCTGACAGTTTTATTTATTTATTTTTTTTTGGATTTTTTCCAAGGCTGATCTTTGTTCAATGTTATTTTTATTTTTCATCCAGAATATTTTTGGGTGTGTTTTGTGTGTCAAGTTACCCCAACACCATTGATATCTTTTATTATTTAATCTCCAGGAGATTGTTTGTTGGTGTCCCTTGTTCATTTCACATTGTATATTTGAAATGTACCTGAATCCTCACAAACCAACTGTCATTTTTGAAGTAAAACACATAGGAGAGTATAATTCAAAACAAAAATCCTTTATTAAGGGATCCGAACCAAACAAAGAGGAAGGCAACACTGGATCAACAGGAGAAATTAGCGAAGCCTGGGACCCCCACGGCAGACATCAATTCTTCAACTTCAAAATTGGTGGCCTGAGGAGTCCATATGTAAGGGAGGGCAGTCTGGTCCAGAATTCGCAGAGATCCGGATAGCAGCAGATGACATGTGTGTCACCAGGCTGTGGTACCACAAGAGGCTGCATCTTTTGGCCGACCAGACTGAACCCAGGGCAATCACTGTCTGGTCTTCCTTCCACGCTTCCTTCCGGGCTGTGGCTGTGCAGTTGGAGATGTGGCAGGAGGAGGAGTAGGACCTGGAGGAGGACTGGGAGGACCTGGAGGAGGACTGGGGGGACCTGGAGGAGAGGGAGGAGGAGGACCTGCAGGAGGAGGAGGAGGACTGGAGGGACCTGGAGGAGGACTGGGGGGACCTGGAGGAGGACTGGGAGGACCTGGAGGAGAGGGAGGAGGAGGAGGGCCTGCAGGAGGAGGAGGAGGACCAATGCGAAGGTGTGTCTGAGGTGTAATTTGGCCCCTCATACCTTTCTCCAGAGCCTCCGATATGAGGGTCTCACACAAGACTTTTTGGCCCTCCTCCATCCTCTGCATTTTATAGGCTATGAAGGCAGCAATGTTCTCCTCCATGATGTGGGGTGCTCCCAGGACCTCTGTAGCCCTCCAAAAGAATCCTATAGCAGCCTCCTCTAGGGTACTCCTACTACCACTTTCTCTTTTCAGGGGGGGTGGAGGGACCTGCAGATCAGCCAGCCGGCTCGGCCCGGCCACCTCCTGGCTGAGAATTCACTGTGTATGAAAAAGGGACATGGTTGTAATGTTTTGCATCATCAATCCCAATCCTAAATTAGTACTCCAAACTAACATCTAGTTAACATAATTGATTGGACAAGCAGAAATATTTAGAGGAATGCTATACCTGGCTCAATCTGGGCTCCTCCACATGTGGCCTGGAAGGCCCAGGTTGGGCGTCAGAAGCCTCAGCCGGGGGGGAAGGAAGCGTGGAAGGAAGACTGGAGAGGGATGACCTGGGTTCAGTCTGGCCTGCCAGAAAGTGCAGCCTGTCGTAGTACAACATCCTGGGGACATAGATGTCATCTGCTGCTCCGGATCTCTGTGAATCCTGGACTTTCTTGCGCTCCCTTAGATATGTGCTCCTCAGGCCACCAATGAAGATCTTTAAATAGGTGATGTCTGCCGTGGGGATCACCTGCTTCACAATTTCACACAATTGCTCCAGTGCTGCCTTCCTCTTTGCTTGGTTCTTGAAATGGGGGTGGGTAATCTCCCACAGACAGGGCAGCTCCCTTAGCATCTCTATGAATACTGACATGAAGTCATTGTCTTTAAGATATCCATGTTCACTGCAAGACACAACACAAGACAAAGCCTAATGTCAGACAAAACTCTCCTAATCTTGTTACAATATAGGCCTCAATCTAGAAGCAGTATAGGCACAAGTTTGTCTCTTACCTTCGTTCTTACGATCGGCGCGTCCAATGCTCCTTTCTCCGCTCACAGATCGTACGTAATACGCACGCGTGTTACGCTTTATACACACTGCGCATGCATGTAACTCCGCCCGCCCCTGACGTTCTTTCTAGTCTATTCCCCGCCCCTTTTCGTTCGGCGCAGTGGGTGAAGAGCACATGGCGGAGTTACAGCAGGTGCGTGCTAATTCTAGCAACGAGGAGGAGGAGGAGGAAAGCCCGGATCCAGGCACGTCCTGATCCAGAAGGAGACGTTTTAAGGCCACAAATATGTCCTTTGGGGAGATGTTGGAGATGGTCGACATCATGAGGAAGTCCGACTATGACGGAAAATATGGGCCTTACCCCAACCCCAACATCCGAAAGGCAAAAATCATTGCTAAAGTGGTCAAAAGCCTTCACAGGAATTTCGGGGTACGAAGATCTAAAGATCAGCTCAGGAAGCGGTGGTCGGACCTGAAGTTGAGAGAGCCAGAGCAGTACCGAAAGATCCGGAGAGTGCTGCAAAAAAGTAAGTAGTTGTGCTGTGTTCCTATTCTTTCTGTCTTTATTCCGTTCGTTCTGCTCCATATGCTTTTATTAATTGTAACGTTTAAAAGGGCAACTTTAATGTTCATGGGCCCATTATTCGTTCGTATCAAACATTTTTCTTTCGGCCTCTAGAACACCATTGTTTAGGCCATATGCATTTTCACACATTTTTTGGGGCCTACTTGGATGCCAAATATTTGTTTGTGTAGATGGGTTTGTTACTAGAATGAAATGCCAACTAGATTGTGTGTAAGGAGAGGACACTGAGCAGCTGTTTTCACATCTGGACACTGGAGCACTAGTGTGGGACCCCAGAACACCATTTTTATTAGGGGGCCACACAGGTGCTCCAGTGTATACTATAGGGGGGGGGCTACATCTGTGAAGCTTGTACCAAACAGGTAAAGTATTGCAGCTTGACAAAGGCCACTAAAAAATATACAACTTGGAACTCGGCTAAAATAGACAATTGTACCCCACTTCCAAGCAATGTTTCCTATTTCTAGTTCTGCCATCAAATATCTGTGTGCTAAGTATACCATTTTGTTTTACATAGGGGAGAAAAGACTCGGAGGACACCCCTCATCCCAGGAGAACACAGACCCCCCACCTATGGAAGAAGGTGAAATACCACCAACACAAGAAGAAGAGCAGGAGGAAGAAGAAGATGTGGTGGAGTTTGGCACCACAACAGGTGAGTGTCTGCGACCACAGGCTCAGGTAAAAGAGATGGATGGTGGCAGATTTTTGAGACCTTTTTTTTTGTTCTTTATCTCTTTTTAAGTGATCGTGATGTGAGGGATAGAGAATGCTTTACTTCTGAAAGTGCCCAGATCCTGATCGGGGAGATCATGGGGTGTAATCTCGAAATGCACAACATACAGCAACAAATCAATGATGTTATTAAAAAAAATAATAACATCATTGATGTTTTGGGGCGAATTTAAACCCCACAAAATCACCTGTTTTATTGTGGTCCAATCTAAAATTTTTTTCAATGTTTAGAAAAGCCAAATTTGGAGGATGCACACAGTGTGCCAACATGTGCTATCTGCCATCACGGGAGGTCAATGGACACGTTTTGGGGGTGCAACCCCTTCCTCAATTATAAAGTCGCGTTGAGGAAGGGCTTGCTCCCCCAAAACACGTCCCTTGATCCCCCCTGATGGCAGATAGCACATGTTGACATTCGTAAATTGGTGTGCATCTTCCAAATTTGGCTTTTCCAGGGGTGATTTCCCCCCATCTGAACGCTATATCAAACCCGGTTCCTAAATACTGATGTCTGATATAGCCTTCAGGTTTTCCCATATGTGAACTTTGTAAGTTCAAGTTTTTTGGCTTTCTTGTTGGTTTTACACAGGCCTGTTTTATCTGAAATGGATATTTCGATTTTTGATAATGCTACTGCAAAAATTGTTATACAACAAACATGTTGGTTTGTTTTAAAAACCTTGCGTAAATGCACATGTGATTGTGCAGGTATAAAAAAGTGGCTTACTCAAGAATGTGTGGATTATTGTCTCAACACTACAACACTTTTGGGGTGATGTAATTGCTGTTTTATGCAAAAATGGGGGTTATTTCCTAAGGGCAAATACACTTTGCACTACAAGTGCAGGTTCAGTGCAGTTGCAAGTGCACTTGTAGTGAAATGTGTTTTTGCATTTAGGAAGTACAAGCCAACACTGTTTTTTATAAGGTTACCCAATCACGACATTTTCTGCACTCAACACATTTCTGTCAGGGTCAGCTAAAACAAACACAAGCAGTAAATGTCCACAAAGAATTTCTTTTGGTTGTTTTTTATTTGAAAAAGGTTTCACAGATTGTCTGGCATATTGATAGCCCCCCTACCCGCAAAGAACTCCAGGTATCGTAACCGGACATCACGGGCACTCAGGGAGGGCAAGCCAGGACGGCCACTTTCAAGCGCCGTCAGTGTTGATGGATTTGGGATTCCGGCCTCAGGCCCAACTGAGCCAGCATAGTTGGCTGAATGTTTTCTTAAAAAATTATGGAGAACACAGCAGGCAAGTATTATATGGTTCAGTTTATACTCCGCCATATGGATGGGTGTCAGAAATAATCGGAACCGGCTGGCCA
This sequence comes from Aquarana catesbeiana, assembly GCF_042186555.1. NCBI lineage: Eukaryota > Metazoa > Chordata > Amphibia > Anura > Ranidae > Aquarana > Aquarana catesbeiana. Next base: position 74,219,681 of record NC_133335.1, on the reverse strand, counting down.
GGATTCCAAATGTGTTCTCCACCACTCTTCGGGCTCTGGCCAGCCGGTAATTAAAAACCCTCTGTTCCGGGGTGAGGGTCCTCATCGGGAATGGCCGCATCAGGTGGTCCCCCAGCGCAAATGCTTCATCAGCAACGAACACAAATGGGAGACCTTCAACATTGTCCTCTGGAGGTGGCAAGTCCAAGCTGCCATTCTGGAGACGCCTGTAGAACTCCGTCTGGGCAATTACTCCACCATCGGACATCCGGCCATTCTTCCCCACGTCCACATACAGGAACTCGTAATTAGCCGACACCACCGCCAACATCACTATACTATTAAACCCCTTGTAATTATAATAGTACGACCCCGAGTTGGGTGGTGGGACGATGTGGACGTGTTTCCCATCAATTGCCCCTCCGCAGTTAGGAAAGTCCCACCGCTGGGCAAAGTGGGAGGCCACAGTCTGCCATTCCTGTGGCGTTGAAGGAAACTGTTGAGGAAAAAACAATAAACATTACTATTTTTTCACAGAAACATGGCAAGCAGATTAGACACAAACATTATGGGGCAACCTCCAGATAGCATTTATTAAGGGGAATTTAACAACAACAAAGTATAAGGTACACCTATCATATTCCCCCTCCCCCCTCTCATGGGCCATTTCTAACATTATAGGGGGGGGAACTCTTGGACAGGTAACCCTCTTCACTTCATTGAGAGATGAATGCCTAAATAATGGGTATTACTTGGAACAGACCCTCCTTAGTTACACTATTGGCAGACCACTGGACAGGTAAGAAGTGTCTGAATACAAAGATATAAATACACACTGTACACATTTGAGGACATTTGGACATTCTGCTATTACCTATCAAGATAATAATAGGATACAAAAACTTTAAACAGTACCATTGGAAAGTATACAGGCAGGCCCTTGCACTACATGCTTTGGGTAATTCATCCATACATCTGACCAGTAAAGAGGTGGGTATAGTGTGTATGGGTTTGGCAAAGTCAGCAGATAGATGATTGAGGATAGAGAATTGGGATCAGCTGACTTAGCAGTTGGGGGGAGGGAGGGTTACAAAAAATTTGGGGACACCACAAAAAAAGCCTCTGGCACTCTGCCTGAATTTAAATAAAAAATAACATTTCCAAACATTTTAGGGGGTGTTTGGGGTAAAGCACTACTATAGAGCTGATAAAATACACTGTTAAGTGACTACATGAGGTGAATATAGGGCAGGAGACACCATGCTGGAGAGGTTATTGAAGGGCAAATATGTATGAAGGACCTAAAATAATAATTACATAAAAATCCAGCATGCATGAGGACAAAGGGGACATTCACAGAATATTACAATCATGGTAATTAGGGAATGAGGAAAGAAATACAAGATATTAGCAAACATTCAATACAATAAAATGTGATATAAAAGGAAAAAAATCTTACCTTCATATACTCCTTCTGCAGGACCTGTATGATGGCAAAACAGGTCTCTGGGATAATGATCCCCAGAGCCTGGGAGGAGATGCCTGTCGAGAACTTCAAGTCCTGCAGACTTCTCCCTGTGGCCAAATACCGCAAGGTAGCGACCAACCTCTGCTCCGCATATAGGGAGTCAGCGAAGCCAACAAACGGTGAAATACGGGGTCCGTCATCCTGAGAAAGTTCCTGAAATCATCAGGATTATTCTCACGGATCTCACGGAGCAAAGGCATATGACAGAACTGGTCACGCTGAAGCAACCAATTCTTGGTCCATGAACTCCTCCCCACCCTGTTCATGGACTGGACTTGTGTCAAGGTCAGGACCCCAACACCAAGCCCCCGCACAGCACGAACTCTACGAGGAGTACGCATACGAAACATGGCTAGAAAACGGTCAGCTGCTCAGAACGAAGTAACAGAACGCACTGAAGAACAGCAAGGCCTGTGAAGAGCGACCTGAAAAACAGTAACGAACGAACAAGAATACAATGACTAAGTCACGCGGAACTTGCTTGCACGCACTGAAGAGCAGATACAAACCCACAAGCACAAACTGAATGGCAGAAAACGATCTGAAAGCCACGAGTCTGAAAAAGCGCGAATCGTCTCTCGCCAAACTTTTACTAACACGAGATTAGCAAAAGGAGCCCAAAGGGTGCCGCGCTTGGTTCTGAACCGGCCTTTTCTAGTCTCGTCGTACGTGGTGTACGTGACCGCGTGGTTGTCGATCGGAAATTCCGACAACTTTGTGCGACCGTGTGTAGGCAAAACAAGTTTGAGCCAACATCCGTCGGAAAAAATCCTAGGATTTTGTTGTCGGAATGTCCGAACAAAGTCCGACCGTGTGTACGGGGCATAAGTCTATTCGAGAGAACGTCCTATGGGAGGCCGAATGGCATGTGTATGCCCTGGTCTGGGGGTGTCTCCACCTCCAGACATCAGTCAGGCCATACGTATCCGCCCACTCAGTCAACCCAGGGTAATGATATCCCGCAGAAGCCAGTCTATCAAGATCTGGATCAGGGACCATATTAAAATCAGCCAATATGATGTTATCTGATGCAAATTCGGCTATCTTGCCGGTGATCTGATTGAGCACCAGCAAGGAAGCCGGAGGTGGCAAGTATAAACCCATAATAGTCCACGTCAGAGAGTATATTTTAGCATGGATGATGATATAACGACCATCAGGGTCCAGGGCCAAATCCAGGAGCCGGAAAGGAAGAGACTTCAGTACCAGGATAGTAACACCCCTGGAAAAACTAGAGTGTGTAGAGTGGTAGTGATAGCCCACCCATGGTTTTTTGAGGGCCAGAACCCTACTACCTATTAAATGCGTTTCCTGTAACACACATATATGAGGGTTATAAGCTTTAATAAATTGGAACACCAGGGAACGCTTGACCGGGGAATTCAGTCCCCTAGTGTTCCAGGAAATGATGGTAAGGGAGGACATGGTTACTCAGAGTAATAATAATGTTAGGATCAGTGTAGGTCACGGCACCTGAATTGGACCCCCGGACCCATAACGGACACACCTGAAAACATTGCAATGCTGATGAGTCAATTTAAAAAAAAAAAAATGTAAAACAAAAACAAAACCAAACTGAAAACAGCCCAACATCTAACGTAAATTAAAATAGCCCCTTTAGGGGAACTTTCCCCACCCCCCACCCAACCCCCCCAAACTGAGGTGGGTTTCAATCCCAAACCAATTCAGCTCGCCGGCTGCAACGAGGGGTCCGTGGAAGAGGCGAGCCCAGCCCCCCGAGACTTCTCACGGGGGGGTAAGTAGCAGTTCAAGCGGCCCTTCAAATGTGAGAACTTCGCTAATGGGTTATAACAGGCTGTGAGGTGTTAAAAGTCAAACAGCGAAAAAGTAAACCATATTGCGACCTCACAGTGAAGTCGATCCATCGTGAAAAGGATACCAAGAACAGGAACTTTAGTAAACCCCAAGGGGATATGCAGGTGTCAAGAAGCTTCATATCTCAACAGTCTCCTGACCAAATTCTTTGGCAGGGGCATTAACTTAGAGTTTCCTGATAGGGGATAGTTAGTTACCCCCCTCAAGTCTGAGCACACCATGGGGTTAAACTGGGCACAACCTGTGCAACAAAACTAAGTCATCCATGGAGCAGTTCATGCGTGAACTCAGACTTGGGCCCAGGTTGTTATGATTAAACAATGAAGAGGACGTTCGGCATATACCAGATAGTCGGTCAGCGGGTCCGTGGCAGAGAGTCCAGCCAGGCAGAGGCCTCTCTCGGTGTGGTGAAAAATTGTGTCGTCTCGCCGCCTTGGACCCTCAAGCGAGCAGGGAAAAGTACACTATAGCGAATGCTGCGTGATCTCAATGCCGCCTTAACCTGGTCAAATGATTTCCTGAGTTTTTGGGTTTCCACCGAATAGTCAGGAAAAATCATCAATTTAGTATTCTGAAATCTTAGGTCTCCAACATTTCTGGAGGCGCGAAGAACTTCATCCCTATCTCTAAAATTAAGGAGACGAAGTATGAAGGTGCGAGGAGGGGATCCAGGAGGCCCTGGTTTAGGCAGTATTCGGTGTGCCCTCTCGACTGTGTAATAGGGTGACCATCGAGATCGCGCAGTAAGCCTTCTATGAAGGAGGTAGGGTTGTTTCCCTCCGCCCCCTCAGGTAAACCCATAATGCGAAGATTATCGCGCCGGTTTCTGTTCTCCGCGTCTTCGGCTCTGTATTCTAGGGCTTTTACTTTGGTTTGAAGCGTACGGAGTGTTACTCCATGTTCCGCCGTGATGTCTTCAGTGGTGCTCAGTCTTTGTTCCGTCTCAGTAACTCGTGACCTAATTTTGTCTATATCTTGGCGGATTAGACCCATATCTAGCTGGACAGCCTCAATTTTTGTTGTTAACGTGGATTGGCAAGTTGCAATGGCCGCCATGACGTCCGCCAGCCAGGGGGGGCGAGAGTCGTCTGTCTGCATGATGCTTGTCTGTGAAGCTCTATGTGCGCTACGTATAGTGTGAGCCCCCGGAGTGGGAGAGGTGGGGGTCTGAGGGAAGTCCAACTGTGGCGGAAAGGCCAACTTTTTGCCCCCTTTGCTGTATTTTGCACAAGAAGATCTGCGCCTCATGCAGAATGCCAAAGCCCTGGTCTGGGCAGTAGTCAGTGAGTGGTTGGGGGAGCCCGTCCGGGGGGGGTTCAGGGGTATGCAGGCAGTCTGTGTAGAGCGATACGTGCCCCCCAGAGAATCTACCCCCTCACCTGCAGAATGAATAAGACCGGGGGTATCCTCCTCCGACTTCCACAGGCCCACAGGGTCTTGCAGTTTATCCTCAGTGTGTCCCACCCAGGGTATCAGGGGTAGAGAAGGTGTGGGGTCTGCACCACTGACCTGGTAGATGCCTCCGGCCTTCTTAGGGTCCCCTCCTCTAGGCCTCTGGTGTCAGTCACTCTCCTGGCCTGTCCGTCAGCCCCGGATCCTCAGGAAAGGCCGCGGTTGCGGCCTAGCTGTCCGTGGGGGGTGAGTAGAAGAGCAGGGCCGAGTCAGCAGTTACGGCCAGGCCTGATTCTGCTGATAGGCCTTCACCCGCGGTCTGCAGCGGGCTGTAATGCTCCACCGGAGCGCCGATCGCTGCGGGGGTCCCTCGAGGCGCGGCGCGGCGCGGCCCGCCAGGAAAGGCCGCGGCTGCGGCCTAGTATCACGGTGTAGGCCGGGAGCGTCCGATGGGCCCCGATCGCGGCCCCAGAACAAAAATAATCCTTCCCCCTTCAAGAGGCAATAAATCTGTAGGCCCTCCACAGGCAACAGGGATGCGGCAGCAGGATTTTTAAGGCCGATGGATCCGGATTAGTATTTGCGATGTGCGGAGCTCTCTAAAAAGCAGCCGCTCACATCGCCATCTTGGCCACGCCCCAACTTTTATTAATTTTACATATCATGTAAATCATGTATGAATTATCTGTATGTATTTGATTGTCTATCATTTACTTTGTTTGTCACAAATCATGTTCATCAATTAATCATTCACTATTAAATGCTTTATTATATATATATTGACTCTTTATGATTACATTCTGTATCATATATGTTTCACTGTTATCGGCTTTATTATGCTTATTATTATTATGAATTACCCCTTAGGGGATTGTGACATTCAACTTATTCATGTTTATTCCATACATCATTATACACACCAGCATACCTCATGTAAAGTCCCAACCCCACTTCTTTTTGTTTTCGCATTTACCCAAGAACAGTTTACTGCATTGCTGGAAAACTGTGCTCAGATGCCTTAGGCCCTCACCCCTCGGAACCCTATTGTTTAAGTTAACAAGCTCCAACTAGCTAGTGAAGAATAACAGATCTGCAACGTGGAACTCTATTGCCATTACTTATAGGAAGTATATATATATATATATATATATATATATATATATATATATATATATATATATATATATATATATATATATATATATATATATATAGAATAGCATAGGCTGTCTAGATCAGACGTTTCATCTAAAGGAAATCCTGAAAACATGACCTGGTGGGGTGCCTTGAGGACTGGAGTTGAGAAACACTGGTCTAGATTACATCCTATGCCCTGTACACACGGTCGGACTTTCCGACGGAATATGTGCGATCGGAGCTTGTTGTCGGAAATTCCGACCGTGTGTGGGCTCCATCTGACTTTTTCCATCGGAATTTCCGACACACAAAGTTTGAGAGCAGGCTATAAAATTTTCCAACAACAAAATCCGATCCTTTAAATTTCGATCGTGTGTAGACAAATCCGACGGACAAAGTGCCACGTATGCTCAGAATAAATTATGAGACGAAAGCTATTGGCTATTGCCCCGTTTATAGTGCCGCTGTACGTGTTTTACGGCACCGCGTTCGGAACGATCGGATTTTCCGACAACTTTGTGCGACCGTGTGTATGCAAGATAAGTTTGAGCCAACATCTATGGGAAAAAATCCATGGATTTTGTTGTCGGAATGTCCGATCACTGTCCGATTGTGTGTACAGGGCATAAGTGTGGCCACACGTGTAATTAACTTAAACATCCACTAGGAGGTGACTTTGGATCTGAATATAGTGTACACTTGTGTATATAGTATTATCCATCATTTAACCACTGTTGTTTCTCTGGGAGGAATCTGTTTTCTGAGCTGGTGCTGTTATCCCAGTCCAGCAGACCTATTCCTTCCTTATTGTGAAATAACTTTTCCAATTTGAGTTCAAGCAAAATATTTCAGAACCTTATACTAGGGAGTTGTTTGATTCTTGCTTTATAGTGTTAACAGGATGTCTGAACCCAAAGTGTCAGGTTGGTTGGAAGGTTCACTTGGTCATGGCCGTGCAGATAAGCAGGTAATTCTCAGTAGTCCCCAAGGGGGCCGTGCTACACAGGTGAAGAAGGTAAATCTACCCAGCCAGTAATAAAAAATTTGACAGGGGTTTCACCTCTATCAAAAACAAATACAAGTTTTGGCTATACATACACTTTAAGAGCTCATTCTCAAGGGTATACTGATCTGTACACCCGTTTGAAGGGGCCCTGTCTTCACCTGCACAGGATGTATAGATATTCTGCGTAGGAAGCCTGTTGAAATCAATGACGGGTGGCTGGCTGCACAGACCTGCCAGATCGCCACGTGCATCCATGCGGGTCCGAATGCAGCCTATCTGGGTCCCGATCTGTGCATCGAACTGACACGGATGTACAATCTGGGATGCGCATAGAGATTCATGCTGCACGCCGGTCGCTTGTCATTTATTTCAACAGGCTGCCTCCATGGAACACCTGTGCATCCCATGAGAGTGACACTAGTACCTTTGCAAAGGCATATGGATCCGTGCGCATGTGTGAATGAGGTTTTAGTCTATGGCTCCTTTATTAGGCTCAATTCACATCTATGCTTGTTGCATTTGAGCGTTTCTGCAGTGCTTTTTGCTGTGCTTTCTGCGTTTTTGTAATCTTGCCGCGATTTGCGTTATGCGATTTGTGTGTGTTTTTTTTTTTTTACATTTACTGTATATAACTGGTTGCTAAGGAGCGGGTCGGGAAGACGGCCACCGCGTTCTTAGCAACCAATGAGTCATCAGCTATCAGCAGGCTTCCCCGCTAACAGCTGAATGTAAAAAAAAAATTGCCGGCTTAAAAAATTCACAGAAAAAACACAGTGGGGTCCCCCCAAGACCAAACACAAGGGGGGCAGGCCTCTCTGGGTGATGTCATCGTATAGCCACACCCCATGGCTATATAAGAGATGTCAGACAGCGGGGGATGTCACAACAGAGGAAGAAGACAAGAGCGGCCTTTTTTGTTCTTAGCGGGTAACCAGCGGCGAAGAAGAAGACAGCGGCAGCGAGGAAGGAGATAGCTCAGGGAGTAGACGGCGGGCAGGAGAGACAGCAGTGGGAGAAGACGGTTTAGGGAGAAGACAGCACCTGGACAGACGGCGGTGGGAGAAGACAGCTCAGAGAGAAGACAGCAGCGGGAGAAGAGGGCTCGGGGAGAAGACAGCACAAGAAGACAGCGGCGGGAGATACAGCGGCGGGAGAAGACGGCTCGGAGCTATTTTTTTAATAAAGGATTTGTCAAAAACTGGCTCTTGTTTTTCTTTAAATTTCACTGTTTTTTGGTAAATGGGTAGGTGTACGATGTACTCGATACCCATTCACATAGGGAAGGCCAGGATCTGGGGGCCAGGATCTGGGGGTCCCCTTCCAGATTCTGATAAGCCCCCACCCACAGACCCTGACAACCACTGGCTAGGGTTGTCAGGAAGAGGCCTTTGTCCCCATCACCCACCCCCCCCCATGTTGAGGGGGGGTATGGTTCAGGGGGGGCGTTCGCTTGTCCTTTCCTGACCTGCCGGGCTGCATACTCAGATAAGGGTCTGGTATTGATTTTGGGGGGATCCCACGCCATTTAAAAAAAAAATTGCCGTGGGGCTGTCCCCTCCAAATCAATACCAGACCGAAGGGTCTGGTATGGTCTTTGGGGAGGGACTCCATGCAGTTTTTTCTGTGAATATTTTCCGACAATTTTTTTTTTTACGTTCAGCTGTCAGCGGGGAAGCCTGCTGACAGCTGATGACTCATCGGTTGTTAAGGATGCGGCGGCCTGGCCCGCTCCTTAGTAACCAGCTATATACAGTGAATGTAAAAAAAACCCTCAAATCGCAAAACACAAATCATGGTAAAAACGCAGTACTTGCGTTTTGGATGTGGGTCCATTTAAGTCTATTACATGCAAAATGCTGCATTTTGTGGAAAAAAAGTCCCCAACCCTTTCCAAAAAGGCAGAGGTACAAAAATGCATTGATGTACACGCGCTCCATAGGAACCCATGTTAAAAAGATTCCCCGCATTTCTGCAAAATGCAAAAAGCATCAATAAACGCATTAATGTGAATCGAGCCTTACCCCAAAGTAATTCGATCAACCATAACAATGTCAGATTAAGTGAATAACACTGATTATCTCATTGCAATGGCATCTGAAAGTCAGTGGAATAGATTACGCAACAAGTAAACATGTATATCCCGAAGTTGATGTGTTGAAAACAAAAAATGGGCATTGCAATTTCTGAACTGCTATCTTTATAGGTATTAATTCCATACAGGACTTGCAGGAGTTTTCTCCACATGCGCACAAATGCTGCTGGTTTCTGGTGTATGGGTACACTAGTAGTTGCCTATGAAATTTGTGTACACATGCAGGAAAATCTGCGTGTGTGTAGATGCACAGCACACTGCCTCCTGGAATAACCGGAATGTTGCAATCCCAGGAGGCAGCAGTCCTGGCCTTGGCTGAAAAGTAAGGAGTGCTGACTTGCAACACAAAAAAACACACAAAGCTACAAATTCTAATGATTTTTTTAAAGTATTTTTTGAAGGTCTCTAGCCCACTTTTATTTGTCAGTAAAGTAGGATACCACAAGATCTTCTAACGCAGGGGATATTCCAGCACAACACATTTTCCACTCTCAGGCTCGATTCACATCTATGCATGTTGCTTTTGAGCGTTTCTGCAGTGCTTTTTGCAGTGCTTGCCGCGTTTTTGGACATGTGCTTTTACCGCGATTTTGCGTTTTGCTTTTTTTTACACTGTATATAGCTGGTTGCTAAGGAGGGGGCCGGGAAGCCGGCCGCCGCGTCCTTAACCGGTTCAATACCGGGCAATTTCACCCCCTTCCTTCCCAGGCCAATTTTTAGTTTTCAGCGCTGTCGCACTTTAAACGTCAATTGCACGGTCGTGCGACGTTGTACCCAAAAGAAATTGACGTCCTTTTTTTCACCACAAATAGAGCTTTTTTTTGGTGATATTTGATCGCCTCTGCGGTTTTTATTTTTTGCGCTATAAACAAAAGAAGAGCAACAATTTTGAAAAAAACACAATATTTTTTACTTTTTGCTATAATAAATATCCAATTTTTTTTTTTAAAAACAAATTTTTTCCTCAGTTTTGGCCGATACGTATTCTTCTACATATTTTTGGTAAAAAAAATCGCAATAACCGTATATTGATTGGTTTGCGCAAAAGTTATAGCGTCTACAAAATACAGGATAGATTTATGGCATTTTTTAAAAAAAAAATATTTTTTTATTTTTTTTAGCGGCGATCGCGATTTTTTTTGGTGACTACGACATTATGGCGGACACATCGGACACTTCTGACACATTTTTGGGACCAATCACATTTATACAGCGATCAATGCTATAAAATTGCATTGATTACTGTGTAAATGTGACAGGCAGTGAAGGGGTTAACCACTAGGGGGCGGGGAGGGGTTAATATGTTTCCTAGGGAATGATTCTAACTGAAGGGGGAGGGGACGCACTATGGGAGGAGACCGATCTGTGTTCCTCCGTTCTGGGAACACAGATCGCTCTCCTCAGAGCTGACAGGCTGTGGATCTGTGTGTTTACACACACAGATCCACATGCCGGCCCGGTTAACGGGCAATCGCGGGTGCCCGGCGGACATCGCGGCCGCCGGGCACACGCACCGGGTCCCGAGGAACGCGGCGGGCGCGCGCGCGCGCTCCCGGCGGTGCGCGCGCGCCCCCTAGACGGCCGGGAATCCCAGGACGTCATATGACGTCCACCCAGGATGGGAGATCCCATCTGTGGACATCATATGACTATGGGCGGGTAGGGAAGTGGTTAACAACCAATAAATCATCAGTTGTCAGCGGGCTTCCCCGCTGACAACTGAACGTAAAAAAAAAAAATTGCCGAAAAAAATTCACAGAAAAAACTGCATGGAGTCCCTCCCCAAAGACCATACCAGACCAAAGGGTCTGGTATTGATTTGGAGGGGACAGCCCCACGGCAATTTTTTTTTAAAAATGGCGTGGGATCCCCCCCAAAATCCATACCAGACCCTTATCTGAGTATGCAGCCCGGCAGGTCAGGAAAGGGAGGGGACAAGCGAACGCCCCCCCTGAACCATACCAGACCGCATGCCCTCTGAATGTAAAAAAAAAAATGCTGAATGTAAAAAAAAAAAAGAATTGCCAGCTAAAAAAAAAAAAAAAAAAAAAATCGAGAGGAAAACAGCGTGGGGTCCCCCCCAGGTCCATGGGTCTAGTATGGATTTGGGGGGACCCCTATGCCAAAATGTTTAAAAAAAATGGCATGGGGGTCCCCCCAAAATCCATACTAGGCCCTTATCCAAGCATGCAGCCCTGCAGGTCAGGAAAGGGAGGGGACGAGCGAGCGACCCCCCTCCTGAACCATACCAGGCCGCATGCTCTCAACATGAGGGGATGGGTGCTTTGGGGCAGGGGGGCTCTGCGCCCCCCCACCCCAAAGCACCATGCCCCCATGTTGATGGGGACAAGGGCATTTTCCCAACAACACTTGCCTGGTGATCGTCGGGGTCATGGGGGGCTTATCGGAATCTGGAAGCCCCCTTTAACAAGGGGGCCCCCAGATCCCGGCCCCCCCATGTGAATGAGTATGGGTGTAGCCTTACCCATTCACTAAAAAAAAAAAGTAGTGTAGTGTTAAAAAATACAGTAAACAGTTTTTGACAAGTCTTTTTAAAAAACTTCTTCTCCGCTTCTTCCACCGGTCTTCCTCCATCTTCTCCCGCATCTTCATCCTCTGGTCTTCTCCCCCTGCTTCTTCTTCCGCTCTTCTTCTGTCTTCTTTGTCCAGTGTTCTTCTTCCTCTGCCACCGCTCCAAACGATGACCCTCCTCCGATTCTGCATCCCGCTGATCTGTCGCCGCCGATGTCCTGCATTTCTTAAATAACGATGGGGCGTGGCAATTGGGTTACATCATCCGGAGGCCACACCCCTTGTGACGTGACGGACCCATCATGCCCCGGGCAGTGACGTCACAAGGGGGCGTCGCTACCCATTTTTGGGTGAATTGGTAGGGGTACAATGTACCCCATACTCATTCACATGGGGGGGCCGGGATCTGGGGGCCCCCCTTGTTAAAGGGGGCTTCCAGATTCCGATAAGCCCCCCCGCCCACAGACCCCGACAACCACCGGGCAAGGGTTGTCGGAAAGAGACCCTTGTCCTCATCAACATGGGGGCAAGGTGCTTTGGGGTGGGGGGGCGCAGAGCCCCCCTGCCCCAAAGCACCCATCCCCCCATGTTGAAGGCATGTGGCCTGGTATGGTTCAGGAGGGGGGCGCTTGCTCGTCCCCTTCCTTTCCTGACCTGAAGGGCTGCATACTCGGATAAGGGTCTGGTATGGATTTTGGGGGGACCCCACGCCACTTTTTTTTTTTGACATTTTGGTGTGTGGGGGTCCCCTCCTAATCCATACTAGACCCAAGGGCCTGGTATGGACTTGGGGGGGTTTTCATGCTGTTTTTTTTCACTATTTTTTTTTTACATTGAGTGGGAAGCCAGCTGATAGCTGATGATTCATCGGTTATTAAGGATGCGGCGGCCGGCTTCCCGGCCCCCTCCTTAGCACACAGCTATACACAGTGTAAAAAACGCAAATCGTGGCAAAATTGCGTCAAAATCGTGGTAAAAACGCGGTACTTGCGTTTTGGATGCGGGTCCATTGAATTCTATTACATGCAAAATGCTGCATTTTGTGGGAAAAAAGTCCCCGACCCTTTCCAAAAATGCAGAGGCACAAAAATGCATTGATTTGAACATTTTCCATAGGAACCCATGTTAAAAAAATGTCCCCGCATTTCTGCAAAATGTAAAAGCATCAAAAAACGCATTAGTATGAATCGAGCCTCAGATAGACAAATCCTATCTAATACACTCATTCTTCCACTCTGCCTACCAGGGCCCAAGGCTGAGACAAGGAAGGGCCCTGCATGTAGCACCATCAAATGGGCTGAAGGGAGATGGTGCCTCGCAACGCACATGCCACATAGCACAGGAGTGGATTGGGGGGGCAAGGGGGCAATTGCCCCCCTCCCCGAGAAAATATTATCGCCTCTAAGACATAGCCACCTTTCCAAACTAGATTGCCGGAACTGGATGCTAGGGCCGCTCTGCCTGGCGTCTAGCAACCAGTGACGTCACAGTCTCACTCAGAATGAGGCCTAGCGGAGAGAGGTCTGCGCCTAGTGCTGCACTGCACAACTGTCTCCACCCACCTCCTCCTTCTCCGGCACGCAGCAACATGAGAGGGAGTGACTTGGCAGTAGGAAGGGACTGGTCAGTGTGTGTGTGATCTTCTTCATGCCAGTGTCTCCACCACTCCGCTCCATCTCCGGTGCTCACGGCCCACCACTGCCCGCTGGCATTGCATGCAGAGAGAGTGACTTGCAGCAGCCGGAACAACCTGTCTGTGTGCTGCTGCTGCTGGCTGGGCTGGCTCAGTTCCACAGCTGCCCAAGTTCTCCTCCTCCCACCCACGGCCCACCCAAACAACTGTCTGGGGGACCAGAGTGGACCTCTCACCAGAGCCCAGCCCCAGAGAGGGGATAAGGTGAAGTTTGGATGGAATAGTAGTATACGGTAATGAAGGAGAAGGTGAGTCACACAAGTGGGGGAGGGGGACAGTAATGAAGGAGAAGGTGACACAAGTGGGGGACAGTAATGAAGGAGAAGGTGACACAAGTGGGGGACAGTAATGAAGGTGACATCAGTGGGGGACAGTAATGAAGAAGAAGGTGACACAAGCAAGGAACAGTAATGAAGGAGAAGGTGACTCAAGTAGGGGACAGTAATGAAGGAGAAGGTGACACAAAAGGGGGGCAAGTAATGAAGGAGAAGGTGACACAAGTGGGGGACAATAATGAAGGAGAAGGTGACTAAAGTGGGGGACAGTAATGAAGGAGAAGGTGACACAAAGAGGAACAGTAATGAGGTGACCTTATTTTCTGGCAGTGCCCCTCCCGAGACTAGACTCTGGATCCGCCCCTTCCATAGCAGTGGTTGGCAACCAAGCAGGCTGCAGCTTCATGTCTTCACATCTGTTCTGACAACTGCT